>NW_020200591.1:69561-105060 GCF_001531365.2 Cynara cardunculus var. scolymus
CTCTCTCTCTCTCTCTCTCTCTCTCTGTGTGTGTGTGAAAAGATATGTGAAACAAGGGGTTATTCATGGAAGAATTCTATATTTTGTGAGATGCAATATTAACCACTAATCCCTTAAATGTATTTTCAAAAGATAATTAAATTAGTTGTAACAGGACAACATAGTCGATCAATAATTACACAATTTTCATAATTATCCCTTATTAAATATCACACGACTTGATTTTATACATGATTAGTTCTCTTCAATTAGGATTAATCCAAGATGGAGATCCGTTCTTACCCTTCTCACCATAACTTCATTCTCACCGAAACCTACCCCAAGGATCAACTAGTGCCACAAAAGGATAGTTTCAAATATTTACTCTCTATGAGTTACAAGGAGGGAGAGGTTGAGGATGATATATCAGATAAAGGCTGGGTGGTTAAGGTACGGGGTTATGTACCAATGCAACAAAAAGGCATTGATAAAACTTAAAAGGCAAATTCTATTGGGTGGCCATACACCTATGATAGATGGGCCCGATGTTGTACGCTAAACTTAGGCCTTCATGGAAGCAGCCTCTCTACCCCTTTCCATATCCCCCTTTCCATATCCTACCTCTTGGTGGGATATACTAGATACGTTGGGTTTTCAATCTATATAGTGTGCAGCAAACTGCAAATAAGAATACTTGGAAATCGGCCCCTTGAGGATTTTAACACAAGCTCTTGCTCATTCTAACCGAGTTTAGTAGGGGTACAACACATAAAAGTTAAACCAGATGCATTTGGCCAAATTTTGATCAAAATCCAAATTACAAAAACTAAAAATTAGTATTCTGGGGCAAAAGTAGACACAACTGAGGATGTTATCTGTAGAAACTCTCAAATACCAGAATCATAACAAGATCAACACAAGTCAACTGAGTCTACATTATCTATATACTTGTGTCCCAATCCAAACTCCATCAAATAGTTAAATCCCACTCCCAAGACAACTTAGATAAATGAATAATGAAAACAGATCAAGACTCCCACAGCTACTTAAACTCCACCATATATCATGATAAATAGACATACAGCCTCTTACATTGCTCTTTAGCAACTTTTATGTTTGTTTGTTTACTTCTCCTCCTCCTACAATCATTGCAATATATTCACGTATATATATTTATACCGAAAGAGATGCACCATTGTCCGCCATTGTCAGATTTAAGATCATATCAGCTGCCTTGGGAGCCCTGAAGAGGTAAACAAACAGATCACATAATCAACAAATTCTGATTTGTGTAAATACAGCATCAATTGTTTCTGTTTATGCATTTTCAAGATGCAAGTATGATAGATTGGAATGATCTTGAAGAAAACTAGTAGGGTATGTGGTTGTACAACTGTTTAATATATTTGACCATGATTTTTAACAAACCCACAAAAAAGAATGTTGAATATAGTTTATGTAGGATCAATTATTGCTCTCAGTATGTAAAGGGGGCTCACAGTTTTCCTGATTTCCAATATTCATGGCATGGCACCCTTGTTATTTTATACTTGATACTACTGTTTGATTATTCTAATATGGACTTCGAAAATTCTGAACTTTGCTTTCCTGGTGATAGGAATTTCATGTACTCAATTAATGAATAAGTAAAGAGAATAGTACAAGTTAATAAGATCAGGAAAGGGAGATAGCTTTTAATGTGTCTATAGAGGGTGAGCTCGGTGCAAATTCCAAGGTTGGGGGAGGAAGTCCTTTTACGTATTTAATACATTTCAAGTCTTTTGAATAAATCTAGCACTTTTTGAAGAGCCTTCTTATCATCTACTTCCTTTTAGCAGAAAACGATCTGCTTTTTCTGCTCAGGCAGATATATGAAAATTTCTTAGAAATGGCTAATTCATGCTTGTATGACTGCCTTTACCATGTGCCATGGGGAGGGTTTGCAATTTCCCCCTAGTATGGGGGTCAGAATGAGATGGTTAGAAAGAATACAAATGGTGTATGCCAATACAGTACAGGAATGAACGGTATATTAACCAGAAGGAATGGTTGCATTTATTTAGGCACCAAACTCAAAATAGGATCATAATGTTTCTGGTACCAATTTACTGCAAGCTTAGCTAACAAGTAACAACCCCATATTCTCTTGTGAATCCAATTACATAAAATAAACAGATTTCACTAAAACCACCAACAATTTTGGGGTTAAAATTTTTGGGGCATATTTCCTCCTTTACATCCTAGGCTCGCACTTTATTTGTACGGTTGTACCCAAGGTCTATGGCTTATAGAATGCGATTGGTACAGAAAATTGAAAGACTGCCGTAGTAATTGGTTACAAATCTAAACATGATAGCACACGTATGCAAGGAAGATAAAGAAGATAAGTACCACGACTCAGGTGGCTGGTACAGACTGGATGAACTGCCAAAGCATGATGCAAGCATTTCGGTGTTTATCACCCCCGGATTAAGTGCAACAATTGCCATTCCACTCGGCAACTCCTTTGCCACTGACTTGGTCAAGCCTTCAACTGCCCATTTTGAAGCACAATAAGGGGCCACCTGTTGCCATTTTACAAAATCACAAACCACGTCATGACAACATGGATTTATATGTGATATGCAGCAGTCTTAAACATATTGCTCCTTTCAATCCACATCTACTTTTGCTGGGTGATATAAAGATCAAGAAACAAGACTAGTGCAGGTATCTTCACATTTGCTTTATATAGTTGATGAATCTTTATACAGTTGCAGAAATGAGGATGCTTAGATGGACCTGTGGAAGAACCATGTTTGAAAGGATACAGAACGAGGTCTTCCGGACAGTGTTGGGAGTGGCACCTATCATGGATAAGTTGACAGAGGGATGATTATGGTGCTTTGACCACGTCGTAGGAGACAGATGGTGGTTCAAGTAAGAAAGATAGAAAGTGTGACGATTAAGGGGGGGGGGACGTGGGATGAGCAACTGAGGTTAGACATGGTGGACTTTAGGTATTTCCGAGGACATGATCTCTGATAGGAGCTCTTGGAGACGTAGGATTAGGGTAGCAAACTAGGGTAGGGACACGTAGCTACAGTTGACGGTATGTAGGCAGCTGGAGAGGTAGAGGGTGGGAGATACGATTAGTAAGTTAGACATAGGGTGTGTGACCTCTTTATATTGGTCATCTGATACATCGGCAATATGCACTTTGGTTTCAGGATTGAAATTCAGAAAGTAATTAAGCTATGACCAGCTGTCCAATGTAAATCACTTAACTTCTTGTTTTGTAATTTAGAACTTTTACCTGTGCTGCAGCAGACCTTCCCCACCCAGACGACATATTGACAAGAATCCCTTGCTTTTTCTCAATCATAAGGGGAATGAAGTGGCGTAACATATTTGCTATTCCCTTGAGATTAGTATCTATGACAGCATTAAATTCCTCCTCTGGAACCTCCCATAGTCTGTTGTTTTTGTTTATCGTACCTGCATTATTTACTGAAGATATGGTTCTATAAGTAGATTTCCACTTGATAAAACAAAAGGCACAACAGTAGAACAAATAATGCACCACAAGGAACATTCCGCTACAACACAATCATAAAGATCAACTGAATAATACTACAATCAATCTCGGTCCATAATACATATAACAATATCTAGACATCAAGCATAAAAGAACGATACAAACCGTAGCTTATTTGGCAGATCTCCTTGCTTTCAAATATTATAGAGAATACTTGCTATTCCGCTCATGCATCATGTCATGTATAGGTATAACTTCCCATACTTGGTTACATAAATTTTAGACCTTAAAAACCAATGAACTAACTAATGACAACATATCTTCTATCTATTACAAAGCCGCACTTATGGGGGACACTATTAGAATCTGAAAACGCAAGCCATAGCCTTTCAAAGTTTGGACACATAGCAAGGTCTCTAATAATGTTTATTACTTTATTAAATCATCTGTCCGCTTCATGTAAAATGTGATTGTTCCCAGTGCATCAGAACGTGCATTATTGACGATCTGTTTTTACCACAAGTCATCAATATAGGTTGTTTAAACATTGCTATCTGTATCTGTACAAGGAAAAATATGCAGGGCATGAGTGCCAAAGATAGAAAAGCGAACAAGATGTTAATGGTATTTGACCAAAAAGAATGACAGAATCAGATAAACAGAAGGTGTGACAAGGTACGAATGAGTACTCACTTTAACAGACTCTAATTTGCTTATACTTTACAGGGTAAGATGCAAAATGTGAATGTTAAGAGTTAAAGATGTATTGTATTACAAGCCAATTTTGGGTTTTAAACGTACGTCAAATACATCCAAGTACAGCATCCTACAGTGGAGCTGGTAATCAGATTTCAAGTGGCAACAGGAACAAGGGTGTTTAAAGATTCCATTACCAATGATATCTGGAACACCCTTCTTTTCCATTACAACTCGTGCCAACTCCTGAACACTGCTATTTGAACACTGGAAAGACAGAAAAAGATAATTCATCAGCATCTAACAAAAATCTAAGCCCAGTGGGTATCACTTCCTTCCAGTTTCTTCCCTAAATCAGAGTCGACTTCATGAAGTTTCATTATCTCAAATTGAAAATCTATTACCAAACAAAATAAACCCTCAAGTTTTTACTCAAACTATTCTTGAAATGGGAATTATTTTCACTGATTCCTACAGCTGCTTCTGGGATTGAATTGCAAATGAGGACATAATTCCCCATAAAAGAAAAAACTTTACAGATTTAATTAGAGCCAGTAAAGAGGTACCGCACCTTAAACACTGAAATCAATTGTTAAAAAATAAGCGACTTCACGTATAAACACGAGAAAATCATAATGAATTCATAGATTTCTTCCCTGAGTGCTCATGTAAAAATGCACATCCATAGGAGTAGAGATAAGATAAACAGGGACCACTAACCACGTCAACATTCATGAAGAGGTGTTTTTCAGAGGAAGAGGAAGAAGAAGAAGATGAAGGTCCAGAAGAAAGCTCCAATTGGAGAGAATCGAGTTTGTCTTGAGTTCGAGAGCAGCCAATGACAGAATGGCCTCTCTTCCCCAATTCTAGGGCTAGGGCTTTCCCAAGACCTCTGCTAACCCCTGTTATCAGCACCGTCCTTTGGGCGACGGCCCCACCACCACCACCTAAACCACCGTTCATCACAGCGTTCAAAGTCGTCGCCGTCATTTCGTATTTTCCCACCGACTGCTTTTCTTCCAACTCCTGGTGTTGGTTATTTGAAATCCAACTGTATAGTTACAAATATTTTTCTTATATATTGCCGAAACTACCCCTACCCGTTTTAGGTGGTGTTTAGAATTGTTTATAAAAACAACTTATTGACTATTCTAGTGTGATACCGGTAATAAACATTTTTTAGTGTTTGGATAAATAATTTATACCGGTAATAATTTTTTTTCAAGAAGTTAAACTCTTCTAACTTATAATAAGTTGATAATTGCTTTTGTATAAAAACATAAATTGTTTCAAATAAGCAATCCCAAACACCCCCTTATAATTTTGGGATTGCGAATTTAAAACGACATGCTTTTCAACTTCTCTAGTGTTAAATAGGGTTTTTATAAAAATCGTTTGGATTTATTTATGGTTGTATCAAAACGTAATAAACTGATAAGTATTTTTTTTTTCTCCGTCCAAACACTAAAAACTCATTATTAGTGGTAGCATATTGGAATAAGTTAATAAATTAGAAATGAATAACTTATCAAAAACTCATTATCATCGATGCCAAACCGAAACAATAGTTCTTTTTTTTTTTTTCTGATCTAAACACTAAAAATTATTTATTGCTAATACCACGTTGACATAAGTTAATAAGCAATTCCAAACTAAAATAAAATTTATTTTCTAATCCAACAACGTTTTCATTTTATAAATTACAATATTAATTATATTATTAAAATATTATTTATCTCTTTTAAATATTTAATTTTAAATTTTTTTTATTGGTAAAAATAAAAAAAATAATTTCTCTATTCCAAGTAATCACTTTTTATAAAGTCTTTAAATGTAGAGAAATTTTCACTTTCTTCCTACTTTCTCCATTTTGTAGAAGGTATCGGAAAACCTATTGAAGCAAAAATTCCCAAGATTTCCATTTGGTATAATCTAGTGGAGATGAATTAAGAGGCTGTTTACCGATGCCAGCTTACAGGTAATTGTAAACACTTTCATTTAACTTATCGAGTAAAATTTTAGTCCATAAAAAAGACATCACATGGAACATTCTTATTTGATAAGCTTACCAGGTAATAGTAGCTACTTTCATTTACCGCGTAAGACTCTTGCTTCTTGTTATTGTTCTTACCGGGTAATATTTTCAATCATTGTCATGTTAATTCGATAAGGTAAAGCTTTGAGATAAACATTTACCGGATAAATGTTTAGTAAATGACTCCTAAGTCAACCACATTTTTGGAGTTCTTGTACAACCTTGATTCTTACCCTCAATCTTGTGTGAAATGACATTTTATTCGTGTTTTATATATTATCTTTGGCGTTTACTGTGACACCCTAAAATTGGGTAAATAAATAAATATGAAACTTTGAATGAGAAAATGAGACTCAATACTTGATGATTCTTGTTTCTATGATTAAAAAATTAATTTTTTAGAGTTTTTACAATGACAACGATGGAAAATGAGTCCAAAAACCTTAAAAATGGACAGACGGTGAGTGAGAGGGTGCAAGTGTCGCTCGAAAATGACTGGACAACGACATGGAACCAGTAGGGCTATGTTTCTAGGCTGATCTCTATAGGTTATGTCTAGTTGTTGGACTTAACATTTGCGTCCATGTAATTTTAGTTTTTTTTTAACTTCAATCAGATCAAATACAATTTTAGGTTTAAAAGTTTGATATTTTAGATGATTAGAAGGGTACTCGCATAATGCAGCGAGATACATCTCGATTTTAGTATTTTTTTTTGTCTTAATCGATATTATAGTACGGTTTTATATGGGTTTGAGAAAACAATACTGTTTTTATTTTTGAATAAAATATAAATATGAAAATATTATAAAAAATAAAAAAAATATTGATATAAGTATCATTTAAAATTTCTCCTTTTTTGTATTTTTTTAATTCATTTTTTTTTTTGGTTTAATCATATAATTTTTATAATAATTAAGTATTTTGTTAGAACTTAATAATTATATTTTAGTTTTTTATATAAAATGAAATGTTTATCCTCTATTTGATTATGTTTATCTGAAGTTGATTACACGACAAACATGAAGCTTTAATAAGTTGTATTTGCACATAATTTACTTGTAATATTGAATTTTAAGTAATATGCATCAATAAACAATATTTTATGAAAAATGATTTTTAAGAGTTTTTGTCAAATGCTTTATAATATAGTATAGATATAGATATTTAAGATAATAATTAAGTATTCTGTTAAAACTTAATTTTATCTTAATTATATTTTAGATTTTTTATATTTAAAATAATGTTTATCATGTATTTGATTATATTTATCTGCAGTTAGTTATACGAATTCAAATATATATTTTTAATAAAATGTATTCATGCACATTCTACTTGTGATCTTGAATTTTAAGTAATATGCATCAATAAACAATACTTTATGAATTAGTTTGAGAGTTTTTGTCAAATGTTTTATAATATAGTATAAATTAGTTTGATGAATTTTATTGGGTAAATATGTGTTGGATTTTAATTTAATCAATTGAATTAATAGTAGATTGAGTTATTAAGGTTCTATTAATTAAGTAAATTGATTTGTAAATAATTAATATATTAATTTAAGTACCAATTTAGTTAGTGCATTATTTTATTTTTATCTTAGAAAAATTATTTAATTTAATTAATTAATTCTTGAAGGTTCTTATTAAATTATCTTTTAATAGTTAACTAGAAGAATACTCGTGCAATGCAGCGAGATACATCGAGATAATGTTTTGTTTTATTTTTTGTCTCTATCGATGTAACACGGTTTTATGTGATTTTGAGAAAGCGATAATGTTTATATTCATAAAAATATGAAAAAAATATATAAATATAAGTATCAAATTAACTATTTAAAAATTCTCGTTCTGTATGTAGCCTCTTTAATTCAAAATTATTATTATTATTTAATTTATGTTTAATAACGAACTAATTTATTTTTGATTTAATAACATAATTTTTATAAGGATAATAATCAAGTATTATGTTATAAGTGTAACTTAATGATTATCTTAATTATATTTTAGATTTTTCATATTTAAAATGAGATGTTTATCATGTACTTGATCATGTTTATCTGCAGTTAGTTACACGAATTCAAACATGAAACTTTAATAAGTTGTAATTACGCACAATTTACTTGTAACTTCGAATTTTAAGTAATATGCATCAATAAACAGTACTTCATGCATAAAAAATGGGTTTTAAGAGTATTTGTCAAATGCTTTATAATATAATATAGATAAGTGTTACAAAGGCGTCGTAATTTAATATAATCAATTGTTTTGGACACCGTAATATGGAACAAAAGTTTATGTTAGTTATTTGAAGGATAAATCGTTGTTTAGAGTCATTATCAATCATAGTACTGTTTGTTTGGTTTATGCAACCTTAGATTTTAACACAAAAATAGAACTCAGTGCAAGTATACACCTTGAACTACTATCATATTGTTAACAAGTACATTAAGTAACAAATATCGTTCCAACATAAAAAAGCTTGTAAAGTTCTTCAAAAGTCTGGTCTTTAAAAACTAAATTCAGATGGCGAATTCCAGGGATTTGTTTTATCTAAAATTAGGTGGTTTGATGAACAACTAAGAAAATATCAGTCATAAAAAGAAGCAAATAGGTGCAAAGATTGATTAAGACATAGAACAAGTGATCCAATAGAAAGTTGACATATCACTTCTGCAATAGTCCTATAATACCACATAATGGTTCTATAATATTGTCATAGTATCAACTATCGGGTCAGACGACCTCTTAAGAGTACACACATGCCAACGTGCTATCGATACAATATCATTTATGTTAGACGTCGTGAATCCTAACACAACACAGTGTTACCATCCTACACCGTAGGATATTAGATACTAAAGCTCTTTATAGCCTTCTCCTACTAACTCAGGTTTCCTTATTTATCTTAACTCAGAAAGTTAATGCATTTTCATACATAAAATTAGTTGTCAATTAATTCAATGTAATCTTCAACAATATTAATCACCAGAAACAAATAGTTATGCAATAATGCTAATAAGACATCTTTGTATTTTTACGTCAGCTTTGGTCTTTCTCTTACACCCCACGCTAAGACGATTAGCCCATCATCGCTCGGTTTTTTCTTGCGAATGATGTAAAGATTGAAAAGTAAAATACAGATACGAAAAAGTAAATTGCATAGAATAAATTGTAAATATGTAAATGAGTGTAAATTATAGTGCAAATTTATAAATGACTGTAAATTATAGTGCAAATTTATAAATGACTGAAAGATAAATTGCAGAAAAGTAAATTACAGTAATTAAAATACTCGAAATTTAAGTACTAGAAAGTAAAATACTGGAAATTAAATTGCAGAGAAGTAAAGTGCAAGAAAATGTAAAATACTATAAATCAAATGACATAAAGTAAAGACAACTAAGTACTTGCAAGAAAGTAAATAACTTGAAACTTGCAGGCCAAATCACGAAACATGCAAAACGAGTTTCGTCACTAAAAGTGAGAAACTACTTGTAAACACTTGGAAAACGTATTTTTAGCTAAGGGAATTAATCGTGAGCCACAAAAGACGAAATCCAATGTATTGCAGTAATGATCGATTAATTTCGATTTAGAACGGAATATAGAAAGCTTTTGAGAATCGAAAGTAACCAAGAAGGAGATAAATTCCAAATATTTGAACTTAGATTAAACCTGAAAATGAGTATAATATAGCAATGAACAATAACAATTCGGCTCCTTGGATAGAAAACCGGATAACAAGAGCTAGAAAGCAAATAGAAAACTAAATTAAACCCAAAGATTAATTGTTTTTTGAACTAAATATTAAGTCCTATTAATAAATACAAGGCTCAGGAAAGAAGATAGGTCAACTAGTACAAAAGATAAGTTTAAACCATAAGCTAACCCATAGCCTATGTCCAAAATCTGCAAGAAAAGTCGTAAGCCCAAAGTTCCGGTCCAAAAGTAAGGATGCGACTCACTGCACACTCTTATAGGACTGCTACAACACCACTCCAGCAAAAGATTCCTGTAGGACTGCTACAGAACTGACCAGAAACTTCAAAAATCTGTATAATTAACAAAATAACATAAGATTATGATATAATACTACTATTTTATATAAAACTCAGAAATTACATAATATGACTAAAAGGACTCAATTGGACACTAATGAACAAATAAAACAAAGAAAAATGATGTAATAGGGTTAGTAAATTAACATCTATCAGTTTGATAATATAATAATAAGATTAAAGTGTTGTATTTGGATTTTTTAATAATTATTGAGACGCTTTAATTTAGAGGGATGAATTCATAAAATTATAAAGAGATTAATTAGATGTTACAGAACATCATAAATTTAAGTGCTTGGAGTTTTTGCTAAAGTTGGTCGAGATTGACCGAGTTGACTGAGAGTTGTATTTTACCTCGCTTGACTCACAAGGATTTTAACAATGGATCAAATGGATATATTTGAGAAATATTAAGAGACTGAGATTTTGAGTTTGACCATAATTGACTATTGTTATTTTTAGAGAAATCAATATATATATATATATATATATATATATATATATTAAAAAACAAACAAGTATGTATAACATGACCTCTTCTAAAAACTAGGAGCTCTTATATATATATATATATATATATTTTTTTTTTTCCTCATTTCTTCGACTTTTCCTACCTCAATATTGATTTTTCATTTTGATATTCACTTTAAGCCCTTTCCCATTCTCCAAACTCAACTAGGGTTATTTTTCAATTTTCCTCATCTATCTTGCCTCCAAGTTTTCATTTCATCATCTTTGGTTTCGTTTTGGTTAACGGGTATTCCAAGGAACGAAAACTGGAGGATGGAGAGAAAATCTTGGTGGATATTTTGATTGAAAACCTTTTGCTATGATTATTGATCATCGCCGAATGCCTATTGGAGCCAGTAGCTTCGTGGTGCATCTTGGAAACAAAATGGTTTGACCTCCGGGCAGAAAAGTCGATAGGAAAGACCTGTAAGTTCATTATCTTATCCTCCTCCAAATAATCTACGTTTTTTTCCTACGAAAATGATCGTGCGGTTGGTTTCTTTAGTTTTGTTTTCTTTTGTTTTTCTTTTACTTCTAATATGTTTTGAGTAAGTTTTACAGGTTGGCCCCAAACTCTTCTAAGTGATGAATAATCAATGGCTTATAAAATTTGAAGATGTAGCTATTTGGTACATCGTTGGTTTTTTAGGCATCATTTATCTCAACCTTCATTCCAAAAATCTCTTTTATTTAATCGATATATTAGTATAGAGCTTTATTGACATGTTAATCTTGAATCTGCTTCTTAATGGTTTTTATAGATGAAAGTATATCCCATTTGACCATTAAAACACTAGAAGGCATCCAATATGTTATGTCTGCTATGAGTGTCACCTTACTAACATATATTGATAAATAATATATTCAATGATTTACATTTCTTTGACGAGTCTATAAGAATGATCTTTTTGGTTATTGATACAACCGCTCGACGCACAATGATTTCGATGAAAGAGGCTCACATAACAGGCGTGGCCTCTAATACGATCAATAGTCTGGAGAAAGAGAAAAGCCAATTCTTGCCCGAAACTGGTACAATGGTTTAATGCAATAAGTTGGGGGATATTATTTTCTTGGTTTTTTACGATCTTGTTATTATCTTTTTCTGTTAGTTATGTTTAGTTTTTGCATATTATATCCATGATATTTATAGGACATAGATGAGTAACAACTCGATCCGTGTTTCAGATCAATCATGACCAATAAACCTTTAGCAAACTCTGATATCCATCATGTCTATTTCCAAAACTTGGCATATTTTTATTCATACTTCTAAATTATATATTTATCTAATTATGATTTGTTTTATAAGTCAAATTATGTTATGGTTAATGGTTATTTAGAGCTCTATGATTGAATTTCGTTTTTAGGCAATATACACTATATTTCAATTATTAAATGATCGTAAAATAAAACCTGAGAGAGAGTTCATTTAGCTACAAATCAATATACAATCCATGTTAGTTTAAGTCTCATCTATATTTTATTATTGTTTTTAGGAAGTTCAAGGTAATACTATTTGTTTATATATTTTTACGATATTTTTAGTAGTTTATATTTGGAATTGATTGTTCTTAGAGTTTAATATTATGATGCAAAATATTTTCTAGACTTTAGGTTGGATAGCTCATGAATTTGTCACTTTTCTTCACATTTAAGCATGCTTTTTTATTTATTTGTAGTTTTGGTGTTAGATTTGTTGTCCAACTTTCTTTTTCATGTTTTATGGTCTTTTTACTCATTTATATGCTTATTATTTAACATGTAAGCATAAATCTTGACAATTGCTTTTTAAATATATTGCATCATGTTATGTATCATTGTGAGCTATGGCTATATATAATAGTATAACGCATCAAGATTGGAAGAAGAATTGGAGGATGGCGTTACAACAATCATTCCAAGTCTGAGATCATATCTTATTATCTGAGGAGAGGGGAAATTTGTCGTCAAATGATGGTGACCACAACTGTGCAAAATTGTATGAAAGCTACAAACAATTAATTGTGAAATTAAGCACAATTTAATATGAAATTATCTCCGGTAAACATCAGATAAATTGGTGGAGAGCATTATCGACTAAGACCAAATGCCTACTGGAGCCAACATCTTTGGGTGGATCTTGGAAACAAACCAAGTTGACCCCCGACTAAACAAATAAGCAAGAAACACTGTAAGTTCATCATCATCTCTCCGTCCTTATATGCTATTCTCTTTTAAGAAGTATCTGGGAGGATATGGCGAGGAAAAACATTTCAAACTGAATTTGATGTGTCTAGAATATGATATGTGTCAACTTGTAAATTACATATAGTTTATAACATATAACAAGTAATGGATACAAAGATTGTGTTCATCTGTAATTGAATTGACATAAAATATTGTTGATCCTCTCTCTCTCTTTTGATTTTATGATAATCCCTTGTATCCTATGCGAAGTATTTATATTTTTGTTTTTCAGTTCTAGCGATCATCACTGAGTCTGTTTAGTGATCGCTGAAGAACTTGTATTATAAATCCAATCAGTGACAACGATACTTCAAGAAGACAACACTCACACCAAAGAACCTTCAACGAAAGTCGAAGACTGAAACTGAAGATTAGAGACTGGCGAATACATGATCTGAAGCGGTATTTAGTGATTACAAGCTTGTCTACATATGTGTGAAGACTGCCCAAGCCTCAGTGAATGCTGAAGAGACCTTCAGGTTATTCCAGCATTCAGCGATCAAAAGAAGCTTGTCAAACACGATTGTTGTTAACCTGTCCTTATACACACAAAGAACAAACCCATACCCTTTCTAAACGTTAGTACGGTACGAAACCAATTAGGGCGTGTTTGGTTTGCTGGATTTGAAGGGATTTGGAGGGATTTGGATTTGAAATCCATTCCAATCCCACGTTTGGTTTGTAGGAATGATAGGATTTCAAATCCTGGGATTCACTTGAAATCCCGTGAACCATGGATTTCAAAATCCTTTGAAAATACATGGGATTTCAAAATCCTTTGAAAATACATGGGATTTCAAAATCCCATCCCCGTGGGATTTCATCTTCTCCATCTTCTCGTCTCCATCTTCTCCCATCGATTGTTTCACCCATCGCTTCCCTCCTATACGCCTCCCGCTTCCTTCACCCATCGATTGCTTCACCCACGCCTCCCGCTTCCTTCACCCATCGATTGCTTCACCCACGCCTCCCGCTTCCTTCCCGTCGCATCCCTTACGAAGCTGTGCCCTAGGTTTGCCTCCTCACCGGTGCTGTCTTCCTCGCCGGTGCTGTCTTCCTTGCCGGTGCTGTCTTCCTTCCCATCGCGTCCCTTGCGAAGCTGTGCCCTAGGTTTGCCTCCTCGCCGGTGCTGTCTTCCTCGCCGGTGCTGTCTTCCTTCCTGTTTGCCGGCGTCTCCCATCACTCACAGCAGGTAATCGATTAACCCCTTTTCTATAGCATTAGAAATGCTCGATTCTGGTTTGCTTGAATAGAAAATGCACAAGGGTTCTGCCCTAATTTCCTGTAATCAAATCCAAATCCTGCAAACCAAACACAGGAATGGATTTTAAATCCAATCCAATCCAAATCCCATGGAATCCAAATCCCTCCAGGAATCCAAATCCCTCAGAAACATTCCCGCAAACCAAACGCACCCTTAGTTGACTCTATTACCCACCAACTTTATGAAGGATGTCTGCTCATGAATAGGCTTTTGTACTATTCACTGTAGCAAAGGACAAGCCTTCCCCTTAAGGGTTGACACGCGTTCTAACCCTACCACGTTGTATTAAATATGCATTTAATGCAACAGGTATAAATAGATGTGTTCTATCTCCATGCAAAGATACTCTTACTAAAAACCTTACTCTGAGCTTTCTTACGCTTAAGTAAAAGAACACACATCTAAGAACAAATACGCTCATCTTCAAGAGAAAGTTAGAATCCCTTTCATTGTAATCTAAACAAGTTCTCTATCAGATAGAACTTACTTTCTTCTATTTCTTTAACAACAAATCTTTTCTTATTTGCTAAGATTAAGTGTGTAAACTTTAGATTGTTTAGATAGGTTCTTCATACCTTATCTTTTCGCAAACAATCTTGTAAAATATGTATTGATCTTCTCTTGTCAATATATATTTTAAATTTGAAAATACTGTGTTTGTATTCATCCCCCCTTTCTACAAACTGTTATACACATCTTGTAGACCCTAACGGTACCAACAAGTGGTATTAGAGCAATGCTCTATCTTCTCTAGTTGTTTGGTTGTTATTCTGCATTACATTATCTCATTCTTTAGATAATCTTATTGCTTTTAAAATGACTTTACAAAACACAAACACATACGTTCAAGACAATGGCTCTCTTGCCAAACCTCCTTGATTCATCCGAGACAACTTTAGTCTATGGAAGAATCGGATGTCCCTCTTTCTAGAAGGTGTGGATCCTAAAATTCCACACTATATAGAAAATGGACCATATGTACCATTTGCAATTTCTCCGACTGTTCCTGAAACAGCTACGACTGCCGCGATTCCTGAACGGTAGATTCCACAACGCCCTCATTAGTGGAGCAATGAAGACAAGAAGAAAATAGCTATAGACACTCGCGCTAGGTCTATAATAGCTATGTCTCAACCTGACGAGGTTTATCACTCAGTGACGAAACTCAGGACCTCTAAATCCATGTGGGACACTCTTTGTGTTCAATATGAAGGAACCTCTCAGGTTCAAGAATCAAGGAAGATTAATTTAGTAAGGCAATATGAAAGCTTTCTCTGTGGAAAGACTAAGACACTGTCTGAAGTACATCAATTTTAATTGTCTTCTTATTGATCTTAGAACTGTAGGCAGGGAATATTCCAACTCTGAAACTTTAACTAAGTTTCTGGAATGTCTTGCTGAATCTTGGGAAACCTTTTCCATGTGTCTTAAGATGTCAAGTGACTTGTCCTCTTTTTCTCTTTCTATTCTCTATGGGATTCTGCTTAATCATGAGCAATCTCGTCAGCTGAAAAAGAATTTAGTCAAAGATTCCAGAGAAATGAAAAGCTCTTCGTTAGCTTTGATCTCTGAAGATGCTTCAGCTGAAACCCCTTCTTCTTCTTCTTTTTCTTCGTTTCTTCCTCCTGTTGTAATTACAGAGTTAGACTCTACTAAATCTGAGGATATACCAGAATCTGATCTTGCAGATTTTGATGAATCTCTGGCGCTTTTGACTAAATATTTTAGGAGATTCGCCAGCAAGATCAACTTCCATAGATCTCCCTTGCTGACCATTAAGGAAAAGCCAAAGTCTGATAAAATAGACTAGACTTCAACAATCTGCTACAATTGTCACCGCACTGGACACTTTGCAGGTGAATGTAGATTAAAGAAGACTGCGACACCATCTTCCAAAACCCCATCCTCCTTTAGGTCCAGGGATGACAAATACCTGAAGCTTAAAGAGAAATATAAGAATACGAAGAATCACCAACTAAAGGCCAATGGTCTTATTGCAGAAGAGCATGATTGGGCTGATTCATCTGATGAATCATCATCTGATGAGGAAGATACAACCTATCTTTGCTTGATGGCCAAGGATGTCAAAGAAGAAGCTTCAGAGACATCTACTTCAACTGAATCATCATTCTCTTCTCCTGCTCAGGCATGTATCCTGATTGAACCCTCTTCTTCCTCTTCTTCTAGCCTTTCTGCACTAGACACGTTGACGGTGGATCTTTACAATACTTTCAATGGCAAATCAAAAGAAGAAATGCTTAATCTTGATCTTCAATAATAGTTGAAGATTTGCCGTTCTAAGATCAAGGAGCTGACCAAGGTTGAAGAAAACCTAAAGGATTAGGTCATTGTAAACCAAGCCATCACTATTGAACGCGAACAGGCTATCGTGAGCATGAGCAAGCAATCGCTGAACTCAAGGCTGAGAAGGCTACCATTGAAGGGTGGTGCAAAACCTCTGTCAAAGCCTCTGAGATCATCAACACTCAGATCCCGGCCAAGATAACGACTGGTCTAGAATTTTCCTATGATCAGGAAGAATGTGTCACTGACAGGTCCATGCTTAAGTTTGGTACCTCTATCTTTTCCATTCCTGACACTTCTTCCTCTTAGTCCTCTTTTACTGAGAGTCATCTTGATGGAACTCCTTCGAGTTTAGGTTGCGAACACAAGGGTAAATCCATTGTCATAGCACCTCTTCCTAAGAAGTCTAACAAGTCTAATAAATCTAGGTCTATTTCTTCAGCTTGTAAACCTTCTTCCTCAGGGACTAAGAAATCTGAATCTTGTCAGAAGTCTAAGTCTCAGCTCAAGGTGAATGCTTCAACTAAGGACTCCAAAGCCTCAAAGGTTCCTCCAAGAACTAATGAGAAGGGAATCGTTGGAGCTGGTCCCTCTTCTAATCTGATACTTCCTGGCCTTAAAGCTACCTTCAGCTATAGGAAGTGCAAACACTATGATGAAAATACACATATTGCCAGCAAGTGTCCTTCTGCCGCCAAGGCTGGTCTACCAGCTAAGGGCAAGAAAGTAGCTAAGGCTTAGAAATCAACCAAGGCAAAATCCTCCACTAAGGTTGCAAAAGAAACTAAAGTGAAGCAATCCACTGGAGCCTCTTTCTCAGGCTCAGTGAAGACAACAACTGCTGCTAAGCCTTCAGCATCCAATGTCGTAATTCCATCCACTGAAGCCTCTTCATCAGGCTCAGTGAAGACTTCCACTGACTCTATCTTACTAGTGTTAGAGGTTGTTCTTCTTTTCACTAAAACTTCTTCTGGTTTAATGATGCCGTCTGCTGATGCTGACTCTTCAACATTAGTGGATGATGCTTCTAATAGTGTTGGACCCCAATACTTGGGTACCAATAGCATTTTTAAAATGTTCTCTTGTGTAGGATGTTAAAGGCATATGGTATCTCGATAGTGGATGCTCAAGGCATATGGTATCTCGATAGTGGATGCTCAAAGCATATGACTGGAGTCATATCCCTGCTAATCAATTACAAGGAGGAAAGAGGACCTTCCGTGACCTTTGGAGGTAACAGAAAAGAATATACCAGAGGTTTTGCTATATTAACCAATGGTGCAACCACGTTCAAGCGAGTTGCATATGTTGAAGGACTGAAGCACAACCTTCTGAGCATCAGTCAACTGTGTGAGAAAGACTACACAGTAAAATTTTCTTAGAATTCATGTTGCGTCTACAACAAAGATGATAAGGTTGCCTTGACCGATTCTCACCTAGAGAATGTCTATATCATCAATATGAATTCTACTACCACTGAGAACAACTATTTCTTCTCTAAAGCCTCGTCAGATATCAACTGGCTATGGTATAAACGACTCTCTCATCTTAACTTCAAGACACTCAGTAAGTTGTCTAGAAATGATCTTGTCACTGGTCTTTCTCAACACTCCTTTGCAAAGGAATCTCTTTGCTCAACATGTAAAAAAGGAAAACACACAAGAGCTAGCTTTAAGTTAATGAAAATCTCTTTAGTGACTGCGCCTCTTCAGCTACTACACATGGATCTCTTTGGCCCAGTCAACATGCAATCTATCGCTGGAAAGAAGTTTACACTCGTTATTGTTAATGAGTACTCCAGGTACACTTGGGTCTTCTTTCTCAGATCCAAAGATGAAGCACCTGAAGATATCATTTTGTTCATCAAGAAAATAGAAGTACTTAACAACATTGAAGTACGATCTATTAGAAGTGACCATGGTACTGAATTCAAAAACAATACTATGGATAACTTATTTGAGGACAAGGGAATTTCTGACAACTTTTCTTCAGTGAGAACTTCTCAGCAAAATGGGGTCGCTGAAAGGATAAATCGAACAATCATGAAGGCTGCTCGATCAATGCTCAGCGAATCCCATCTTCTTACTCAATTATAGGCTAAAGCTGTCAACATCGCTTGTTTCACTCAAAATCGATCGTTGATCGTAAAGAGGTTCAGGAGGACAACTTATGAACTTTTCATGGAAGGAAGCCTTCTATTAGCTTTCTACACATCTTTGGTTGCACTTGTTATATTCTTAACAACCGTGATCAACTCAGAAAACCCCAAAGCTGATGAATGAATCTTTCTTGGATATTCTTTAGTATCCAAAGCCTTCAGAGTATTCAACAAACTAAGACAGACGATAGAAGAAACTATCCATGTCACCTTTGACAAATCTCAGTCAGCTAATTCAAAACCCATCTTAAATGATGATGATGAATTAGAAACCTGGATGTTCTTTCACTATGGACAACCCGAAGCTTCCTTCAGTGTTCCTCTCAACACTGAAGCCCCTGAAGCTGAAGACGATCCACTTATCATTCCAGTTGCAGCTAGTCACTACAACACATCTTTTTCAGAGATCGCTGCAGTGCCCATTAGCTGTATTCCTCCTTCTACTTCAAACACTGATCATTCAGTAAATGAAATGCCTTCAGCATCTGAACCTGTTTTAGTTGCTGAATCTGATGCTTCTTTAGCAATTGTTCCTATTGCTGAAGACAGTGCAATTGAATCCTCATCTTCTGTTCCTGAACTTCCATACTCAGATGATAATCCTCTACCAGCTCAGCGATGGACTAAAGACCATCCAATTCATCAAATTCTTGGTGATCTAGATGCAGGTATCAAGACTCGTCGTGGTCTAAGTAATATCTGTCTCTTTGTCAACTTTCTTTCTTTAGTTGAACCTAAGAAAATCAATGATGCTATCTCAGACCCTAGTTGGGTCCTTGCCATGCAAGAGAAGCTCATTGAGTTTGATAGGAACAAAGTCTAGTACCTTGTCCCACGTCCTTCTGACAAAACGGTGATAGGCACCAAGTGGGTTTATTGCAACAAGTTGGATGAAGAAGGTGTGGTAACCCGTAACTAGGCTCGACTTGTTGCTCAGGGTTATAGACAAGAAGAATGAATCGACTATGATGAAACCTTCGCACCAGTGGCTAGACTCGAAGCAATTCGACTCTTCCCAGCCTTTGCTGCCCATAGAGACTTTAAAGTCTACCAAATGGATGTAAAGAGCGCTTTCCTAAATGGAAAAACTTCAAGAGGATGTTTATGTTGAACAACCTCAAGGGTTTCTTGACCCTAAGTATCCAAACCATGTCTATCGTTTGGATAAGGCTCTTTATGGGTTAAAACAGACTCATCGCGCCTGATATGATACCCTTTCCTCATTTCTCATGTTTGAGAAATTTGTACATGGAAAGATTGACTAGACCTTATTTCTTAGGATAGTTAAAGGTCACATCATTCTAGTCCAAATTTATGTCGCTGATATTATAATTGGTTACACTAATCCCTCTTTGTGTTTTCAGTTCGCTGATCGCATGAAAAAAGAATATCAGATGAGCATGATGAGAGAACTACCCTTCTTTTTTGGTCTCCATATTAAATAGTTAGATAAAGGTATCTTTATCAGTCAAAGTAAGTATGTTTATGACATGCTGAAGAAGTTTGATTTATCAAACAGTTCATCTATGAAGACTCCAATGGCTCCTCCACTTTCTCTCAACAAGGATCCAAATGGAAAGCCTGTAAACGTAACTGTTTATAGAGGAATGATCGTCTCCCTATTATATCTAACAGCTAGTCGACCAGATATCATGTACTCTACCTGCTTATGTGTACGATATCAATCTGAACCTAACGAATCCCATCTGATTGCTGTAAAACGCATTATTCAGATATCTTAAGGGAACTCCGAACATGGGTCTCTGGTACCCTAAAGGTTCAGGTTTTGACCTAATAGGTTATTCGGATAGTGATTTTGCAGGTTACAAAATTTATAGGAAAAGCACCACTAGAGCCTGTCAGCTTTTAGTTGGAAAGTTAGTGAGCTGGACAAGAAGCAAAACTCAGTGTCCACATCAACCGCTGAAGCTGAATATGTAGCCACTAGTAGTTATTGTGCCCAAATTCTTTGGATGAAAAACCAGCTGATGGACTATGATCTTCAGTTTTCAAAAGTTCCTAGTAGTTATTGTGCCCAAATTCTTGCAGGTCCTTCTACGCCTCAGTGTATGGACGTAGAAGAGAAGGAAGAAGACAGGGAAGATGATGAAGATTATGACATGGCGTCTGATGTCAAGCTTCTTCTCCCAGCCATAGATACCTTCTGCCAAATGTCTGAAGTTTATCGAGAGATTCCTTACAAGGCAGATCTTGATGCGGACCTCTCAGCTATCAAGGCTGATGTTCAAGAAGTAAGGAGTCAGCTCTCGACTCTACATGAGGCTGTTCGAGCCAACACTGAATCCATCGCTGTTCTATCCAGCAAGGCTGATGACATTCAGGCTCAATCTCTTCAGCAGACGGAGCTTCTCCAGCAGATGCTGGACGCTGTCCGTCAACCAGCTCCAGTGATCCCGCCTTCCTTCAATGCTAATGACCACTCTCAACTCTATGAGATGCGTGAAGAAATGACAACCCTAGACGGCGCTCTGTTGCGGCTAGAGGGAATGATGGTTCTCCAGCATCAGTGCATGGACGAACTCTCTGGCCTATACTCTCAAGTCTTAGCTAGAGAGGGAGAGATGAGGTCCAATGCTGCTGGACCATCTGCTGCTCTAGCAATTCATGATGCTGAAGCTGAAGCTCCTAGAGCTGAAGCTGGAGCTGAGATTGCCCAAGCAATCCCAACCTCATCTGAAGTTGTTACAGCTGAGGAAGTTGATGCCATCCCTAGGGATGATGATCTTCCCATTACCTCTGCACCTGTTGCTGGTGATGATGAAGATGAAGATGACGAACCTGACTTTCTAGACTCTGGCAGTGACCTAGATGGTGACGATGACGACGATGATGAAGATGACTTCACCATCCAGTATGAACGACCAACAACCGCCACTAAGGGATCCGCCCTCAAGGATTTTGCATCCTTGGGGGAGCAAAGGGAAGAAGAGTCCGCACCATCAAAGAATCAGGACCCTAAGTCGAAAGGCAAAAGTGTCTCTGAAGAAGGGAACCTGAAGGTACTTTTCAAAAATCCTCAACCCTTGTTTGAAGACTCTACCTCTCAGGTAGTGGTTACTTCACTTTATCAACTTCAAATTCCCTCTACTACCTGCGGTCGACTGGAGTGAGTCCCTGAAAACCCTGTCTGCAGTGCTCCTACCGACCAACAGATGTCTCAGTTAAAGGAGTCACTCGACCAGACTAGAGTAAAAATTCGTCTTCGTACCTCTAGTGGTGGTGAGTTTGACTTCCTTTCAGAAGCTGAAAGACTCGAGGCATTAAAGGCTGAAGAAAAGTTAGAGCTTCAGAAGAAGCAGACTGAAGACAGCCTAAAGCTGGCCAAGTCACTAGCTGAAAAGATTCTCCCAAAGAGAAAGTCCAAAAAGAAGGTGAACGCTATCTAAGCCCAAGCTAAACTTCTTTCTCTTGCAGAAGCTGAGCACGAAAAAAACCTTAAGCTGGCTGAGGGGGACAAGCGCTGGAGCTAGGCAAAGCTGAAGAAGAGAATTAGTCCTCACCCAATCAAGAGCGTCAACATCATCGGACGATCCAAAGACGGTGGAACTCTTGTTTCAATGCTCATCACTAGGGACAATCTCGACGCCATCACTGAGTACCCTTCCTACTTTAGCCACTATGGATACAGTGAATGGCTGGAGATCAGGCAAGCCATTCAGCGATCCAAGTCTAAACATAAGCCGATTATCAAAGACATCATCAACGATCTCATCAAAAGGATGTCCAGGTATGTCGCAGTCCCTGACAGGACATCTATGAAGAAAGGTGGAAGAAAGAAAAGACCCTCTAGTCCTAATGATGGACCATCCCTGAAGAACGAACATGAAACAAGGTTCTCCTTAGATGAAGTCCTTAAGAATACGAGAGTATAGACATTTCTATGTTGAATCTTGATCAGCCAGAGAAGGGTCCCTATATACCCAACTCTATGCACTTCAAACCCGAGTTAGGAGTTATATTCCTTGACTATGAAGGTGAAGTAAGATTTTAGAGAATGTCTGAGCTATATCTATGCTCAATGGGACATCTGATTTATTTAATGTTCTGGGTAGATGATAGCTTGCAAGGAAAAGCTGTGGACCGAAAGATACAAAGAGAATTCCTACATCAAAAGAAGCGTGGAGAAGATGTACCTGGCTACATTGATCTGAACATCCTAGACTAGTTTATCTTTCTTTGTAATATTGTCCACATTTTCTTTTGTAATCTACTTACTATGTCCACTTTTAGTGATTAATCTTATAGTCTGTAAGCGTTAGACATGTACTGAACAACTTGTAATATTTCCAATGAATATAATATAAGTGTTTCTTGTACTTCATTGAAAAAGATCCCTGAAAAAAGCAATAGGGACACAAGTCTATGAGTTCCAGTCACATTCACTGACAATCTATAAGTCAGTGAATAAGCTTTCAGTTTCAGTTTCTATTCTTGTAACTTTTCTTAAATGTAAATACTGACTCACTGAAAAGATCCCAAAATAGTTAAAAAGGACATGTACTTTATATGTTACTTTTCCTTACTATTAGTTGATAAGACAACTTTATTTATGTTGTCTTGTTATCATCAAATAGAGGGAGATTGTTGATCCTCTCTCTCATTTGATTTGATGATAATCCCTTGTATCCTATGCGAAGTATTTCAGTTCCAGCAATCATCACTAAGTCTGTTCAGTGATGGGTAAAAAACTTGTATTGTAAATTCAATTAGTGACAGCGATACTGCAAGAAGATAACACTCACACCAAAGAACCTTCCCCAAAAGTCGAATACTGAAACTGAAGATTAGAGACTGGCGAGTACGTGATCTGAAGCAGTATTCAGTGATTACAAGCTTGTCTACATATGTGTGAAAAGCCTTAACGAATACTGAAGAGATCTTCAGGTTATTCCAGCATTCAGCGATCAAAAGAAGCTTGTCAAGCACGATTGTTGTTGTCGTGTCCTTATACACATAAAGAACAAACCCATACCTTTCTAAACGTTAGTACGGTACAGAAACAATTAGTTGACTGTATTAACCACCAACTTTATGAAAGGATGTCTGCTCATGAATAGGCTTTTGTACTATTCACTGTAGCAAAGGACAAACCTTCCCCTTAAGGCTTGACACGCGTTCTAACCCTACCACATTGTATTAAATGTGCATTTAATGCAACATGTATAAATAGATGTGTTCTATCTCCATGCAGAGATACTCTTACTAAAAACTTTACTCTGAGCTTTCTTACGCTTAAGTAAAAGAACACACATTTAAGAACAAATATGCTCATCTTCAAGAGCAAGTTAGAATCCCTTTCATTGTATTCTAAACAAGTTCTCTCCCATATAGAACTTACTTTCTTCTATTTCTTTAACAACAAATCTTTTCTTATTTGCTAAGATTAAGTGTGTAAACTTTAGATTGTTTAGATAGGTTCTTCATACCTTATCTTTTCGCAAAAAATCTTGTAAAATCTGTATTGATCTTCTCTTATCAATATATATTTTAAATTTGAAGCTACTGTGTTTGTATTCATCTCCCTCTTCTACAAACTGTTACACACATCTTGTAGACCCTAACGGGACCAACAAATATCTTTCAAGAGCAAAAGGTGGATAGTTGATATTGTTTTATGACACATAGGTATTTGTGTGTTTATAATTTTTACGGAGGGTATTTGTTAAAAAGTTACTGGCCCTTCATTGAAAATTACAAATAGAACAGTAAGAATCAATCATATAAAAAATTTCCAGGTAATCCAATTGTATACGAAAAAAATAATTATGATAGCAATAACAAATTTTCCATTTATTGATACATTCTCAATCCATTTTTTTGAAGTATATAATATTTATATACGACAAATGCAACAAATAAACTCACACACCCTCCTCAACAATGGTGAGGTTTGAACCCCTAACCTCCTAGGAGGCCAAGGGCTACGATACCGCTAGGCCAAAGACCCTTTGGTTACATTCCCAATCCATGACTGTCACTATCAACAATGCCCAGATTTCGGTAGAAATTAAGAGTAAGATTTAAAGATAAATTACCATCTTGAGTAGCCATTACCCAATTTGTTATCTTTGTTTCCTTCAATCTAATTTCTTATCTATGTTCAAACTTTACCCTGATTTTCACCGGTGTTGTAAGAGAAGTGGAAGAGGAAACTGGGGTAAGAATCAACGTTTCCATCAATCTAATTTCTTATCTTTATAATTGCTACCTATGTTCCTCACATTTTCTTTCGGATGGATATTCGTTAATAGGGTATGGTTCTTACAAAGAAAGTTTTACATTCATGATAGATTGAAGATTTGAAGGCACATCTCTTCTATTTAACCATTGTTAGTATATAATTTTACTTATTTGTTGATTATTTATCAGTTTGTACTTCAATATGCATAATCTCCTTTATTTATGTGATAACCGGGTTCTAGTTATATAATTTGAGATAATTATTTGGTTAAAGCAATTAATTGTTTATTTGTTTATTTTAAACCAAGATACATGCATACATATATGTATATACGTGATTAAGTGTGAGGGAGTTTTATATTATAAAACTTTCACTGCCTATTTTGGGCAAGGGTATAAAAGGAAATTTTTTTTGAGAAGGCATTCTCCACTTGGTATTTTGGAAAGGAAAAGGAAAGGAAATATGTGTGTCTCTCATTTGTGCTAAGCTGCAAAGCTGAATTTTATGATCAAATTGGAAGTTGAATCTGTGTAAAATCATCTTCATTCTTGCTTTTGAGGTGAGTTTTACACTATTTTTATGAATATGTTTATAACACTTTTCGTTAGAAATTGTGTTACATGAGAGTAGTTTCAAAGTTCTACATATTTTGGTAAGTTTTTCATCGCACAAGGTAGTGTCCGATGAGGACACTCATCATTTTTAATGATGTCCGATGAGAACCTTTATTGGACAAAGCTTTGTCCAGTGAGGACCTTTATCGGACAAGGCATTGTCCGGATTGGGAATTTCATTGCCCAAGTGTTAACCGAATTGAATGTTTATGATTTCAAGTATTGACCGGATTAGGTGATTCATTGCACAACGCTTTGTCCGGTGATGATGTTTATTGGACAAGGCATCATCCGGATGGGGTGTTTATCGTTCATAACATTGACCGGTGTGGGTTTTTCATCGCCTAAGGTGTTGTCCGGTGAGTGTTGTCCGATGAAGTGTTGTCCGGTGAGTGTTGTCTGGGTTAGTGTTGTCCAATGAAGTGTTGACCGATGAATGTTGTCCGATGAAGTGTTGTCCGATGAGTGTTGTCCGGATTGGATGATCACTACCCAAGTGTTGGCCGACGAGGGCAGTTTATCCCCCATGTGCTGTCCGATGAAGGAAAGTCATCGGTCAAGTGTTGTCCGATGAGGGCTGTTATCGCCCATTATGTGTCTTTCAAAAGTTGTTTTAAATTGAGGAATGTGTTGTTTCTTTTAAAGCTGTTGAAAAAGGTAAACTGTTTTTGAAAGCTGTTTTGAAATGACTTTGAAACTGAGTTTAGAAATGTGAAAGTTCTTGATGTAAAGTTTCTGAGATGAAACTGTTTTGAGGCCATTATTGGCTAAAATGTCAAATTTAACTGCATTTTATGAGAAACAAGAGTGACATATCAAGGAGAGGTGTACCATGGGATAAGGGTAACATATTGATAAACATCAACTTATTTGATGCTTTTACACTTTTTCTTACTTTATTTATCCGTTTTAGTTTCCCAAAATTCCACAAATTGAGTCTTTTTGTTTTATTTTTCATCTTTTTTTTATATTGGAGCTGAATTGATGTGATAAACATGTTTACTTATTGGGTATGTGCTAATTTTTGGGAGAAAGCTATATAAATAAGCGATTTAGCAGAAGTATGTTACAACATGTGCTGTCGAACGATTCCAGGGGTATTTCGGATAATAGTACGGAGGATCTTTTTCCTTCTTTTTGACAGCCTATCTTCTGCAGATTTGAAGATCTCATAGTATGAAATTGAGATAGACATAAATAGAATAAACGAAATTCAAAGAACATCACGTTATAATATCAATCTAAGTAGTGATTTTACCTCGATCTGGTTGAAATTTTGAACAACAGCTTCCTTGTCTAACTTGATTTTGCAACTTCAGTTTGAGATCCTCAGCGTGTAGAGGACTCGATGATGACAAACAATGAGGGCTGTAGAGGACTCGATGATGGCAAACAATGAGTGCTGTAGAAGACTCGATGATGGCAAATCACTGTAGAGGACTCGATGATGGTTTGTTCAAGTTGAGGGAGGATTCGATGAGCTAATATAACAGGGCTTATTTAATAGAAGAGTGGTTAGGGCTTTTTTTCAATTGGGCCGGGCCTTGGTTTTGATGGTAAGTCCTATTAGTTTTGATGTTATTTATATTATTTTTAACTTTAATCAAATGTTTTATTAGCTTTTAAACATTAACATAAGAATTAAAAGTGTCTTAAAAATAACACGACACTTAAAAATGTTCTATTAATTTCTAAAATAATATAACACTTTAAAATATTTTATTAGCATTTTAAATAATATAACACTTAAAAAGTGTCTTATTAGACTCTAAAATAATTTGACATTGAAAAGTGTCGTATTAGACTCACATGATAGGACACTAAAAGATATCAAAAGTAAAAGTCTTATTAAACTAAATCAAATAGGACTCATAAAATAATGTGTCGTATTAGTTTTTTTTTAAAGGACGGGTCTTGAAAAGTGTTCCAAAAAAGTGTCATATAAACCTCTTTTTGTTGTAGTGGGTCAACCCAAGATGCCAACAATGTATAAAGTCTTAATATACTGTTTATATATATGACCAAACAACATAGTTTTTATCTAAAAGTGTTGTAATAAGTTTATTGGATGCTTTTGAGCGTCTTACCAAATTTTTTAGAAGATCTTTAAAATAATACGTCATATTAGTTATTTTATAGGACATTATTTGAACAAACCACTACAACAAAATTAGGTTTATAGGACGCCCCTATCTCTAATCGTCCCAATAAATCGCTTTATAGGATTTAATTTATAAAACCAAAATATAAAGCGTCTTATCTAAAGGCGTTGTAATAAATTTATATGACGTTTTTACGTGTATTAACATGCTTTTTTATGATATTTCTAATACAAAACATCGCATTAGCAACTTTATAGAACACTTTTGAGAAAGTGTCCTATAAAATTTTTATAGAACACTTGTTTTATAGGACAGTTTTTCAAATAGTGTCCTACAAAATTGCTAATAGAACGCTTTATATTAAAAGTGTCCTAAAAAACTTATTAGGACGTCAAAAAACGTCATAAAAACTTATTACAACATCTTTAGATAAGAGACTTTATTTTTTGATCCTATTAACTAAGTCCTATAAAGAAGTCTATTAGAACGTTTAGAAGTTGGGAGCGTTCTA
This sequence comes from Cynara cardunculus var. scolymus, assembly GCF_001531365.2. Classification (NCBI taxonomy): domain Eukaryota; kingdom Viridiplantae; phylum Streptophyta; class Magnoliopsida; order Asterales; family Asteraceae; genus Cynara; species Cynara cardunculus. The sequence continues at coordinate 97,742 of NW_020200591.1, forward strand.
TAAACCCGATTTCGTTGTAATGAATGTCTTACAAAGACAAGTCCCCTATAAAAATAAGTTAAGAATGTCCTAAAAGCATGTTAATTAGATAGAAAAAATGATGGTGGACGTGGTGTTGTGGACTACGTGAAGATGGTGGACGTACAGTGGTGGTGGTAATGGTGGGCGCTGGTAATGCTTGTGAGATAACTTCAACAATGGCTTTTTGCCAAAATTATAACCCCATCCAACAACCATCTAAATGGACTTCAAGACTTAAATGGGTGCTTTCTTCTAGTCCTGCATTCTTTGTTGCTAAGATTGTAGAATGCTTGGATTTTAAGTTGCAACAGGTTGGAATTAAAAAAGATTATGTAGGAAAGAATGTAACATTTAGATATAATGGATGTGAATGAGAACCACAGAACTTTCAAAACATAAACCAAAAAATGTCAAGTTACAAAACATAAACTTAACATAGCTAACCTAAAACAATGTCTTCAATCTTCCTGAATTTCTTGAAGGAAAACATCATATAATCAAACATCACCTAAACCCCGTTTACATGTCTTGACGGTTTGAGTTGCTACGTACGAAGCAAACAACAAAACATTCGGACCAACAAGATATCTATGCTGACATATAGAACATGAGAGTCCTGTTTCAACCTCGTTACAGGAACATTGTCCAAAATCCTGTAAAAATAGAGAGAAGTTTCTAAAAAGGAGTTGAGATTGCAGGAACATAATAACAAATCTCACATCTGACAAAAAGGTTTCAGCTATGGTCCTATGGAAAACTGATTGAGCTAAAACCAAATCATGAGACCCAAGATTAAACATCAAGTTCATCACGACACGTGAAGAGGGTATGATCCTTCGATTCAATGAAGTGTTAAAACAAAGCACATGAAGACAAACAACATAGCTGAAAAAAGCATGAAACTGACCATAAAACAAAAGAAACGGTAAAAGAATCACCTGTTACAATGTATAGTTTTTTGTGAAATAACTTTTTTGGCTTTTGGACCTCTCAAAATCATCCATGGAGACTTCTGTTGTGGTTGCCTGAATGTCATTCACAGCTCTATGTAGTAGAATATTTCGTCTTCTGAGGTTTGTATCGGGGATGTCAAACCATACGACTCAAGAAGCCATCTATAACCAACAATGCGCAGACATCGCAACTCAAAAATGCTTTCTGGAAGATGTCTTATGTTTGTACCTTCTATATTTAACTCTGTTAAGCATTTTAATCATCCAATTTCCTCCGGTAATTTCTCAATCGCAATATAAACAGGGAGAAGAAAAAACCGCAGAAGTTTCATATTACAGATGTTGTCCGAAATATGTCGTAGAAATACACACTCTGATAGGATTAGCTTCTCTAAACATTCTAATCGGCCAAGATCTTCAGGTAACTTCTCTAGAAACCAACAATGATCAAGTTGGAGATATTTAAGATGTTTTAGCTTACAAATGCTATCCGGCAGATGTGTAATCTTCGTAGACAACAAATTTAGCTCCTCTAGACATTCCAATCGGTCAAGGTCTTTGGGTGACTCTGGAATACCACCTTCGAGTGTAAGCTTTCTTAAATATTGTAAACCACAAATGCTTTGAGAAAAACACTCAAGGTTTGTGCAAGCACAAAGACCAAATGAAATAAGCTTCTCTAGATTTCCAATCGAGGGTCCATTTTCTTCATAAAAACATTCAAATCTAAAGTTTGACAAACTATTGCCGAAGTACAACGAGCACATTTCTAAGGACTCTGCCTTCAAATGTAACATAGATACACAACCAACTTCTACCGATTTAAACTGTTTCTTTAACAAAAAAACTTAAACCTTAAACAACCACTTAAGTCTATGTATCTAAGCTTTTTTGGACACCCATCATGTGCACGAACTTCTACCAGATGATAACAATCTGTAATACTTAACTTCTTCAGATTCAGATTCCACCCAAGGTCAATGGTCCTTAACTGTGCACCCATGATATCGATGGATTTGAGCTTTAGACATTCAATGTGAATGTGAAGTTCTACCAAGTCATAACATCCTCTAAGTCTTAATGTCTCGAGATTTGGTGCCCCTCGAAGATCAAAGGTCCTCAACTTAGAAGAATTGAGGATAAGGGATTTGAGCCTTAGACATTCAACGAGAATGTGAAGTTCTACCAAATCATGACATCCATCAAGACTTAATGTCTCGAGATAGGGAGTCCCTCGAAGGTCAAGGGTCCTCAACTTAGAAGACCTGAGGACAAGGGATTTGAGCCTTAGACATTCAACGGGAATATGAAGTTCTACCAAATCATCACATCCAATAAGACTTAACGTCTCGAGATACGGAGTCCCTCGAAGGTCAAGGGTCCTCAACTTAGAAGAACAAAAGACAAGGGCTTTGAGATTCAGAGTACACCCAAGGTCAAAGGTCCTTAACTTTCCACCCATGATATCAATGGATTCGAGCTTTAGAAATTGAATGTGAACGTGAAGTTCTACCAAGTCATAACATCCTCTACGTATTAGTGTCTCGAGATTTGGTGCCCCTTGAAGGTCAAGGGTCCTCAACTTAGAAGAACTGAGGACAAAGGATTTGAGATTCGGAGTCCACCCAAGATCAAAGGTCCTTAAGTTTTGAGCCATGATGTCAATTGATTCAAGCTTTAGGCATTCAATGTGAAGGTGAAGTTCTACCAAGTCATAACATCCTCTAAGTCTTAATGTATCAAGATTTGGTGCCCCTCGACGGTCAAGGGTCCTCAACTTAGAAGAATTTAGGACAAGGGATTTGAGATTCGGAGTGCACCCAAGATCAAAGGTCCTTAAATTTTGACCCATGATGTCAATTGATTCAAGCTTTAGGCATTCAATGTGAACGTGAAGTTCTACCAAGTCATAACATCCTCTAAGTCTTAATATCTCGAGATTTGGAGCCCTTCGAAGGTCAAGGGTCCTCAACTTAGAAAATTCGAGGACAAGGGATTTGAGATTCGGAGTCCACCTAAGGTCAAAGGTCCTTACTTGTGCACTCATGATATTGATGGAATCGAGCTTTAAACATTTTAATGTGAACGTGAAGTTCTACCAAGTCATAACATCCTCTAAGTCTTAATGTCTCGAAATTTGGTGCCCCTCGAAGGTCAAGGGTCTTCAACTTAGAAGAATCAAGGAGAAGGGATTTGAGCCTTAGACATTCAACGGGAATGTGAAGTTCTACCAAATCATGACATCCATCAAGACTTACTGTCTCGAGATACGGAGTCCCTCGAAGGTCAAGAGTCCTCAACTTAGAAGAACTGAAGACAAGGGATTTGAGCCTTAGACATTCAACAGGAAAGTGAAGTTCTACCAAATCATCACAACCTTTAATATTTAATTTCTCTAGATTCAGAAAAGGACCATGATCAAGGCTCTTCAACTTTGAATACTGAAACCTAAGGAATCTGAGCTTCTTAAGAACCTATCATAAAAAAAAGTAAGTATTGATGTAGTAGCAAACCAAACCAAACCAAACCAAAAAGTGAATCTTATAATGAATCATGCAAAACAATAGTTGGACCATTATTCTACCTTTGTTTCTCCCCCTTCCCAAATTTGTACAATTGTGCTTTCCTGCATGCCAAAAGGGTAACCATAGCAGCTTAGATATCGTAAAGCATTTGGAAGGTATTGGTAAACTTCATCAAATTCCAAATCGGAATCATCACATTTAAGATACAGCAGAAGATATCTAAGATTCTTATGTTTCCAAGGCCTTCCATAATTTCTGGATCGAGTTCTGAGTTTGTAATCCATTCTATATTTGTTGTTGCTTCAGTACCCTGTGATCCAAAAGCAGTGACCATGAAACTTGTGTCATAACAAATGAAAATGTGTTAGTTTTCTCAACCCTACAAATGAAATTGATCTTTACCTGATTATTAACCAATATATCTTTAATTTCGTCTGCAATCCACAATCGACTATGTCTGTAAGGCTCCCCTGGGTGCAAGCGTCGAACAATATTCTTGCTCATTTCTTCTATATGGTCATGCATGCCTAAATCCCCATATATAGAAATAGTTATGAGAGATTTTTGCTTAAGAACTCTTAAACCATTTCTAGCATGAAGTCCACAGCTTTCAAGCACTTCGATTGCGTCCTCTTTCTCCCAACCTTTCATTATACATGCAACATCTAGGAATATTTCCTTGTAATCCTCCTGTAGACCAATATAGCTTAATTCCAACTTTTCTAAAGTTTCCTTTAATGGAATTGTTTTTAGTCTTTCTATAGTATCTCTCCATTCAAGCTCATTTTTACCACACAAAAACGAACCCAAAACTGTGATCGTTAAGGGAAGTCCAGCAGCATAACTTGCCACTTGTTCCGATAGCACTTTGTACTCTTCAATTGGACTCTCTCTCCCAAATGCATACCTACTGAGGAGGCAAATTGCTTCCTTTTGAGATAAAAGATCGACATAACGTATCAAGTTCACTCGATGTGCTACCAACACTTGCTCATCTCTTGTTGTGATGATAATTCTACTTCCCTTATTAAACCAATTAAGCTCACCCGCTAACGCCTTAAGTTGGTCTATATGATCGACATCATCGAGAACAACAAGAACCTTTCTACAACACATCATCTTTTTTATCATCTTTTTCCCATCATGAACATCACTTATTTTGATGTCCTGGGCATTTAATACATCTTTAAGGATTTGTTTCTGTAACTTCTTCAAACAGGATAAATTGGGATTTGAATTTTCCCTAACATTCTCAACAAAATTGCTACCTTCGAACCGAAAGGATATTCGATAAAAAACAGCTATCGCCAATGTTGTCTTCCCACCACCTCCCATCCCTTTGATTCCTATCATCTGAACGTCATCAAAACCAATTTCTAAAGTTGAAACAACATCCCTTATTCGATCCTCCATGCCAATTAATTTTTCATCGACGCTGAAATTGATGGATCGCAACTCCAGTGAGATATCTTCAACAATTTTTTGGATAAATTTAGCTTCATGCATGTGTATTTAAAGAAGACAAAATTAGCTTGCTCAAAATCCCACATGAACAATTCATTTAAATTAAGATCTATAAAATACATGTGAATACGAAGTAATTAAGAGATTCATGTAATCATATCACATGTTTTATCTTTCAACAGGGACTCAGGTTTGAGTTAGAATTTGACAACACAACATGATCTCCCATGGATGACCGTTTCACATCATAGGATAAAGGTAGATTACAAAGAATTGGTACGAAATAATATGGTAGATATATTATATATGGATGAATTACCCATCTACAATGTTCTTCAACCCAAACCCAGAAAGATTGGCTGCTTCTTTTAGAGCCTGTCTCCATTTTTTAGCAGCCTCTTCCTTTTCTTGTTTAGCAAAGGCTTTTCCAAACTCCCCACTTTGTTTGCGGACTTCAGTGGGTTCTACAACATAAAAGACTGGGTAAGCAGTATGCTCAGTCGTCTTCTGGCACTCCATAATCGTTACAAGCTCATCCAAGCACCAAGATGAAGATGCATAGTTCGTGGAAAAAACAATTATATAGAATTTTGAGTCTTCAATGGATTTGATGAGCTCATCACTAATCCTCTCCCCATTCTTGATTCTCTCGTCATCTTTGTAAGTGTGGATGCTTTTGTGTTGAAGAGCATGATAGAGATGATCAACGAATGTCTTACGAGTGTCTTCACCTCTAAAACTCAAAAAAAAAACATCATACTTAAATCTCATCTGAACGGATGAAGTCGAAGAAGACGCCATTAAAGTTATGCTTGAAGGATTCTATAGAATATGTTGCTTGGTGATTAGCTATGCTAACAACAAAGAAGTGGTGAAACAGTAAAACAAGGAGCAAAGGAAGGAGAAGCAGAGAGCAGAGTTATAATCTGTTTGTAACACTTGAAAAGGTACATGGTTTCAACATTAAAATATTTTATATACTTCTCCTACCTCTGTTAATAGAAACGTAAAAATCTTGTACCTTATTTTTCTGCTAATTAAAAAACAGGTTTGAAAGACCCAAACGGGTGAAAGTGTGAAACCAAAAGGGATAGGAATAGGAGAGGACAAGGCTTAGTCGATTTATATTTAACCGGACAAGAGGGTTGAGCGGTTTAGTCCTAAACCGGACACAGTGTAAGCGATTTAAGTATAAACCGCTCAAGTGTTAAGCGGTTTAGTCTTAAACCGAACAAGTGTTGAGCGATTTATGATCATTGAGTTTATACTAAGTATTTTGAACGGAGAAGTAGGAATACGACTAAATGGTGACTAGATTGTTTTAAATCGGACAAGCCTTGGGCGATGTGTTGTCCGGACTTGTTATCCAAACAAAAGTGTTGGAATTTATTCTAAGTGTTAAATCGGACAAGCCTTGAGCGATGTGTTGTCTGGATTTGGTAAACCGACCAAGACTTGACCAGAGATGAAGTCTGGCCAAGCCAAGTTGACCGGATTTGTATTATGCCTTGTGCTTGATTGATAAAAATTGTTATTTTATCATAAAATAAGAATTTTGATATAGATGATTTTGGATTGAAAATAATTCCATTGACTGCGGTCTATTTGGAATTGTTTTTATAAAATGTTTTGATGAGGAAATAAGGGTGGCATGTCAAGGAGAGGTGTACCATGGGATAAGGGTGACATATCAAGGAGAGTTGTACTATGGGATAAGGGTGACATATCAAGGAGAGGTGTACAATTGGATATAAGGGTGACATTTGTATGTGTGTTATATGATATAACTCTTTCTATTATATCCTTTAAGATTACCGTGGTTTGGAATCTTTATTTCTTTGTGATTTAAAGATTTAGGATCAAGGTTCTTATTAGAAATCATAGTCTGGATGTTATTGAGGAGAAAATTACAGGTTTGGCCTAAAACTTTAAATAAACCTTGTTTGATTTAAAAGTAGCATTATATGAAACCTGGTTTGTTCAAAGGTATGTTATTTGAATAGTTGAATACTTGGCTTGAAAAGGGGAAGGTACTGGTAATATGCCCCATTTGTTCATATATTGCTTATATATGTGAAAAGTTGTTTTATTTAAAAAGTTTTGGTGATTATCACCCTGTAATAACTTAAGTAGGGTAACTCACTAGACCTTTCGGTCTAGCCCTCATTGTAACATCAGTTACACTCTTTAAATAAAAGAAACTATTTATCCAAATAAATATTTCCATAAAACAGTCTCCAAGCAAATACGGGATATATGTTATAAATTTCCACCAAAAGACAAAATAACATAGTCTGCAAAAGACGATTTTCAGTACTATAAGTCGGATCCATAAAATACAAATATATCTACTCAA
>NW_020200591.1:105800-125599 GCF_001531365.2 Cynara cardunculus var. scolymus
AACCAGAGGATCGATGGTCTCAAAGGATTCAAAGTACAATACAACCAGAGGATCAATGGTCTCAAAGGACCCAAAATTCCAAACTTGGCCATTTAATCACAGCATAAAAACTTTGAATTTCCAATCTTTAACATACAACGCTTATAAAGACTTTTTAAGATAAATAAGATCAATTTCAGCCCAAAAGGGTGATCAACACCAAAGGTACCATTTTCAAAATAGACTTTTTATGTGCACTATATCCCCCTTCATCTACAGGGCCCGTGCAAGTATTCACACCCGGCTCCTTATCATTCGGGATACATGAATACAACTAGTATGCCACACCTAACCTTCTTCTCCCTGGGATACGTGGACATACACCATGCTATGGCGCATCACACAAAGTAATACCCATAGATCATGGTTCAACTAAAAACCAATGAAACAGTCTCAGATCCGGGACTTAAACATAAATTTAACAGGATTAAGCGGTACCAAAACACAGTTTGGGAGAAATTTATCTTACAAAATAACACATGCAAGAAATTCAGCAACTTTTCAACAAAAGTTCATATATTTATACTATACATAAGTATAAGTTTGATATAAACTCACAGTGCTTTCTTATAAATGACCAAACGCGGTAACCTCCAATCCAACCAACAATAGCGATAAACCTTCAAAGGTTCTAATTAGCCTTAAAAACAAGCCCTGGAGTAAACATTTCAGAATCAAAACCAACCATATCTCAACCTTAATTTATACACTTTAGATCTTGATTATCCTATTTACATTTTTTTTGTAAAATCCTCTGTTAAACCCCTGTTTTACCATACTTAAACCCAGATTTTGCCATAAAWCTCACTGCATGTTACTTACCTACCCAAAATAGCTTCCGATTCACACAATAATCAACATTATCCTTTATAATCTTTCAAAAACAGAATCTAGCCTCTAATTTATACACTTCTACTTGAAATAAACTTGAAATTAGAAGCATACCTTTGATGATTAACACTTAGTCTTCRAGAATMTAACATGGATCTTCACGGTTTGAAGGTTTAACCTTAAATGTGTGTAAATCGCACCTTAAGTGTGGGTGAGAGTTATAGACTTAGATGATAGAAAAATGGATCAAATCTCCTATTTTATAATGCTAAACTCAAGTTGGGCCGGCTTGGCCCGTCTAAGAACTCATTTGGATCTACAAACTCCCACTAAATTATAAACCCACTATAACCCAATAAATAATCAATTATTCTAAACAAATAATTGGATATTTTGGAACTTGGATGTTACACTCATTTTGTGATTCTAACTATGTATTGCAGGAGGTACGGATGGTAAGGGGAAGAGGAAAATGTGATATTTTCCTAAATGCTTCTCTACATAAATATTTGTTTATAATGTATAGTTTTGATTGATGTACGATGATTAGTACAAGAAATGTATTTTGAATTTTTGAACCATGTATTTTATACTGGTAGATTMTTGTACTAAGGGACCTAAGTGGTGTATAAACATGTATTTCTTCTATATGAAATATGTGTTACATGCAATGTGTGGTATGGGGTGTTTCAGAAAGTGGTATCAGAGCCTGGGTTTAAGGGATTTAGGTATTTAACAGCATGATACCTAGACTTAAACTGTTTAATTGCATGTTGAGGGTCCCGGACATAGTTAGCTCCAATAGAAATAAATATGACGGGTTGAAAGAACAGTGTGTAAGGTAAATTTTAACTACATCTGGCCAATGTAATTATGAATTTACAGGTACACATCTGAACTTAAATACTTCATTATATTTGCGAATGTGAATACATGATTATTAACACTAAACTCTGCAGATGTCTAGCCGAACTAGAAGATCTGAAAGAATGGCCCATCCAGAGTCTGAACAAAGGGAAGAGTCACATGTTAATCTTCCAACTAGCACGTCCGGAAATAGAGGTCGGGGAAGACCAAGGGGACGAGGCAGAGGAAGAAATTAGTCTCAAGGAAGGGGTCGTACTGAAGTTCATTCTGAACCTGAAGAATCCTATTTTGGGAATGTTCAGGAGAGATCGGTGCCACACGCTGAATATGTAACTAGGGACATGTTGGCAGAATAGATGGGGAAATTGAGGGAAACTCTGACTTCTATTATGGGAATACCAGCCAGGGTAGAAACAGAAAGAGTAGAAGTTCATCCTTCGGTACCAGTTACTCACAACAAGGAGGGAGATATTAAAATGTTTTTAGCATGCAAGCCACCAACATTTTCTGGAGAAAGGGATCCAGTGAAAGCTGTATGCTGGATCAAAGATATGGAATCTGTGTTCAACACCATTCGGTGTCCGAAAACAGATAAAGTTTGATTTGTTGTTTCCATATTAAAATCAAATGCTTTGTTCTAGTGGGAAGTTGAATTGACGGCCAGAACAGATGTTTTACAATCATTGTTTTGGGCAGAATTCATGGACCGATTCAAGAATCAGTTTTGCCCTAAAACTGCAGTAAGACAAATGGAAACAGATCTGAACAGAAGATAAGTGAGAAAGTCTGCTCACCGTGCCGACAGGTTCATCAGGGTGAATGCAAGATGGACCCAAGAAAATGTTATAAGTGTGGTGAAGCATGCCATCTGTCCAGAAGTTGTCCGGCTAATCAAAGGTGTTTTAACTGCAATTCTCTGGATCATATTGGACCAAATAGTCCCTTGTTAAGAACTCCGCAGTTAACAATGAGGAGTAACACGTTGGGTACTCGTGGAAGGCCTACGGTAAACAGAGGAGGGCAAGGAGGGGCACGAGGGTGGTCCTTCCAGATGACTAAGAACGAGGCAGAAACATCACTGGATGTAGTAACAGGTACATTCCTTCTGAATTCAATACGTGCTAAGGTGTTATTTGACTCTGGTGCAAACTTTTCGTTTGTATCACCATTGTTTGCTAAAACTGCATGTCTGAATTCTGTGATACTTGATGATGAATTAGTAGTTGATACTGCTAATAGTCAGGAAACTGTTACTAGTGTGTTCAATAACTATATTATTGTTATTGAGGGCTGTGAACTCCCGATTCGGTTGTTTCCCATGCCGATGAAGGAATTTGATGTAGTGGTGGGTATGGACTAGTTTGCAAGGTATCAGGCTAATATTGTTTGTAATAAGAAAATGATCAGAATTACTCTGCCAAATCAAGGAACATTTGTTATTTATGGTGATCGTCAGAATCACCATACCAGTATTTTGACAGTAATGAAAGCTCTAAAAAGTATTCGGAAGAGGTGCCAAGGATGTTTGGCATACATAATTGATATGAAGAAAGAAAAGGGAAAAGAAGAATCGATTTCGATTGTTAGTGAATATCCAAAAGTCTTTCAGAAGACTTATCTGGATTACCACCAGACAGAGTTATTGAATTCTGAATTGATCTTGTACCAGGGGCTGCACCAGTTGCAAAGGCGCCATACCGGTTAGCTCTATCTGAATTGAAAGAACTGGTTGCACAGTTGAAAGATTTAACTGACAAAGGATTGATTAGGCCCAGCACTTCACCTTGGGGTGCTACGGTCTTATTTGTCAAGAAGAAGGATGGGTCTATCCGAATGTGTATATACTATCGTGAACTGAATAAGTTGACAATTAAAAACAAATATCCTTTACCAAGGATTGATGACTTGTTCGACCAATTGGTTGGAGCAAGTTATTTCTCCAAGATTGATTTAAGGTCAGGGTATCATCAGCTCAAAGTCAGGGAAGAAGATGTTGCTACAACAACATTCAGAACTAGGTACGGACATCACGAATCTTAGTTATGCCATTTGGCTTAACTAATACGCCCGCAGCCTTTATGGATTTGATGAATAGGGTATGTAAGGAATATCTTGATAAATTCGTTATTTTATTTATCGATGATATTCTTATATACTCTAAGACTAAAGAAGATCATGCAAAACATCTTCGTTTGATATTAGAATTATTGAAGAAAGAAAGGTTGTACTCAAAGTTATCTAAATGTGAGTTCTGGTTAAGAGAAGTCCAATTCCTGGGTCACGTCATCTCAGAATCAGGGGTAAAAGTTGATCCAGCGAAAATAGAAGCATTTGCAAGATGGGAAGCTCCGAAAAATCCTTCTGAAGTCCGAAGCTTTCTAGGATTGGCTGGCTATTACCGTAAGTTCATTCAGAATTTTTCTAAAATAGTTGTGCCATTGACCAAATTGACTCGGAAGAACATTAAATTCTAGTGGGAAGGAGAACAACAAGAAGCTTTTCAACTTTTAAAAGATCATATTTGCAGTGCACCGGTATTGACTCTACCAGATGGATCCGAAGATTTTGTGGTTTACATCGATGCTTCAAAGTTAGGGTTAGGATGTGTTCTGATGCAGAGAGGAAAAGTGATTTCTTATGCGTCAAGACAATTGAAAGATCATGAGAAACAATATCCAACCCATGATATGGAATTAGCTGCAGTGGTGTTTGCTTTGAAAATTTGGAGACATTATCTTCTAAGAACAAAGTTTCATATTTATACTGATTATAAGAGTTTACAACATTTGTTCAGCCAGAAAGAATTAAATATGCGACAACATCGGTTATTGAACTGGTTAATGACTATGATTATGAAATCCTCTACCACCCGGGAAAAGCTAATGTGGTAGCTGACGCCTTGAGCAGAAAAGAAAAGAGTGGAACCATTAAAACCGTGGCAATGAGAATGAACTTGATCCCTGACATTCGTAAGGAAATCCAAAAATATCAACAAGAAGCTATGAAAGAAGAATTTGTTAAGGCAGAAAGGTTAGGTAAGATGATTTCAACCTTGGAACAGAATGACGAAGGACTAATGTGCTTTTAAGGGCGAATTTGGGTACCATGTTTTGGAGATATCCGAAACATTATATTAAATGAAAGCCACAAGTCCCGATACTCTATCCATCAAGGTACCAATAAGATGTACAGAGATTTAAAACCTTTTTATTGGTGGCCTAGATTGAAAAAAGACATAGCTAGATATGTGGAACAATGTCTGACATGCTTACAGGTTAAGATTGAACATCAGAAGTCGTATGGAAGTCTTCAATCTTTAGAAATACCTGTATGGAAATGGGATCACATTACCATGGATTTCGTTATGAAGTTACCTCGAACTCCAAAGAGGTATGACGCGATCTGGGTAACTGTTGATCGTTTGTCTAAATCTGCGCATTTTTCTGCCAATAAGAGAGTAGTACTATTTAAAAAAGCTGGCGCAGATTTATATCAAAGAAATTGTAACCAGACACGGTGTTCCATTGTCTATTATCTCTAATAGAGATAGTTGGTTTACTTCAAAGTTCTGGGAATGATTGCAGAAAGCTTTGGGATCTGAAATATGACTAAGCACAGCTTATCATCCGCAAAATGATGGGCAGAGTGAAAGAACTATATAGACTCTCGAAGATATGTTGAGAAGTTGTATTATTGACTTCGGGGGATCGTGGGAAGATCACTTGCCATTGATAGAGTTTGCATATAACAATAGTTACCATTCCAACATCCAAGCGGCACCGTATGAAGTGTTGTATGGACGTAAATGTTGAACATCGTTGTGTTGGAATGTGGTGGGTGAAAGACGGTTAACGGGTCCTGAAATTGTCCAAGAAACTTATGAGAAGATCGAGCAAATCCGTGAAAGAATCAGAACAACACAAGATCGCCGGAAAAGTTATGTTGATAATCGTCGAAAGCCGATTGAGTTTAGTGCAGGTGATTTTGTGATGTTAAAAGTTTCGCCATGGAAGGGTGTCGTCAGATTTGGAAAGAAAGGAAAGCTCAGTCCGAGGTATGTGGGGCCCTTCAGAATATGTAAGAGAATTAAACCAGTAGCATATCAGTTAGAGCTACCAGAAGAGCTAAGCCTGATTCACAACACTTTCCATGTATCGAATCTGCGGAAATGTTTGGCCGATCCGAGTCTAGCTATACTGATGCCAGAGATTAAATTAGACAGTAAACTGAACTTTGTGGAAACACCAGAAGCTGTAATTGACCGAAAAATCAGGGTGTTGAGAAACAAAGAAATAAGTCTGGTTAAGGTTCAGTGGAAGTTTCACAAAGGACCAGAAGCGACATGGGAATTGGAGTAAAAAATGAGATCATAGTAGCCATGGCTTTTTGATTAAAAGGAATTTCGGGACGAAATTCTTTTGAGGGGTGGATAATGTGATAACTAGATCCTGGTTATCACCTAAGGTAATTAATGTGTGTGATTATTTGATAAATGATTTCGTGATAGCATGATAAATTATTATATTCGATCATGCTAATATGTGAAATTATGTGCATAAATGAGTATGCATCAAATATGTGGATATATATATATATATATATATATATATATATATATACACATAAGGCATGCATGAGAGGTTATGTATATATGATTATGCATGTGTGAATACAAGAGTTTACATGCATGCATGATGATATCATGTGTAAGCATGCATGTGGTGAACGGATGTAATAGCCGATTTTCCCTAAAGGGAAGGGTATAAAAGGAGGGGTAGCCTCCATTTTCAGTTTTCTTACTTCTTTTGGAGCTTGGTTGATCGATTTAAAAAGTAAGAGAGATTGAGCGGATTACCTGTTGACTGGTTTCAAGAAGATTGGATTCATCTGTTTTTCAAAAAGAATTGCTTAAGGTGAGTGATCTAAAATGTTTTACATTCTTTATGCATAAATTGTTTATATCACCTTTTTATCTAGTTTGAAGTTTAAACCGTATGAGTGTTATCCGAATTTTTACCTAATCTGGATAAGAGTTGGGCGATTTAATAATAAATCAGACAAGGCTTAGTCGATTTAGATTAAACCGGACAAGAGGGTTGAGCGGTTTAGTCCTAAACCAGACAAACTGTAAGCGATTTATGTATAAACCGCTCAAGTGTTAAGCGGTTTAGTCTTAAACCGAACAAGTGTTGAGCGATTTATGATCATTGAGTTTATACTAAGTATTTTGAACGGAGAAGTAGGAATACGACTAAATAGTTACTGGATTGTTTTAAATCGGACAAGCCTTGGGCGATGTGTTGTCCGGACTTGTTATCGAGACAAAAGTATTGGAATTTAATCTAAGTGTTAAATCGGACAAGCCTTAAGCGATGTGTTGTGCAGATTTGGTAAACCGGCCAAGACTTGACCAGAGATGAAGTCCGGCCAAGCCAAGTTGACCGGATTTATATTATGCCTTGTACTTGATTGATTAAAATTGTTATTTTATCATAAAATGGGAATTTTGATATAGATGATTTTGGATTGATAATAATTCCATTGACTGCGGTCTATTTGGAATTGTTTTTATAAAATGTTTTGATGAGGAAATAAGGGTGGCATATCAAGGAGAGGTGTACCATGGGATAAGGGTGGCATATAAAGGAGCGGTATACCATGGGATAAGGGTGGCATATGAAGGAGAGGTGTACAATTGGATATAAGGGTGACATTTGTATGTGTGTTATATGATGTAACTCTTTCTATTATATCCCTTAAGATTACCGTGGTTTGAAATCTTTATTTCTTTGTGATTTAAAGATTTAGGATCAAGGTTCTTATTGAAAATCGTAGTCTGGATGTTATGGAAGAGAAAATAACAGGTTTGGCCTGAAACTTTAAATAAACCTTGTTTGATTTAAAAGTAGCATTATATGAAACCTGGTTTGTTCAAAGGTATGTTATTTGAATAGCTGAATGCTTGGCTTGAAAATGGGAAGGTACTGGTAATATGCCCCATTTGTTCATATATTGGTTATATATGTGAAAAGTTGTTTTATTTAAAAAGTTTTGGTGATTATCACCCTGCAATAACTTAAGTAGGGTAACTCACTAGACCTTTCGGTCTAACCCTCGTTTTGTGATTTTAACTATGTATTGTAGGAGGTACGATTGGTAAGGGGAAGGGGAAAATGTGATATTTTCCTAAATGCTTATCTAAGATTTGTCTATAATGTATAGTTTTGATTGATGTACGATGATTAGTACAAGAAATGTATTTTGAATTTTTGAACCATGTATTTTATACTGGTAGATTATTGTACTAAGAGACCTAAGTGGTGTATAAACATGTATTTCTTTTATATGAAATATGTGTTACATGCAATGTGTGGTATGAGGTGTTTCAATAAGTGAAATCAGAGATGCACAAAAGAAATCTAAGTTCGATGTTTGGCTTAGGCTGCGCTCAAAAAAGCATGATCATAGTAAGCCTGAAGCCCATCCAATGAGTCAAAACTCGATTGGACCGAATTTTTGGTACCTGTCTGAAAGAGCTTAATTTAACCTTTTTTAACTTCAAATCCTGAACCTAAAGAAAAAGAACTTGACTTTCTCTGCTTACCAAAAACTGTCTGAACCTTATACATCTCTATATGAAACATAGGAACAGGAACAATTGTTACCACTAACTAGTGTTCCAACCATGCATTGCGCGGTAGTCATAAAATCATCTTCAAAAGAAATGTTATAGATTAAAAATTTAAAGTCCACTTCTAAAAAAATTAGGCAAATGTGTGTGACAACTAGTCAGGGGGTGTTTGAGATTGCTTATTTAAAACAACTTATGGTTTTTTTTGTAAAAGTGCTTATTAACTTACGTGGTATCAAAACAGAGTTTTGTAAAAAGTGTTTAGATTAGTTTATAGCGGTACCAAAAAGCAATAAGCTGATAAGTTGTTTTTTAGTGTTTGACAAATTTTGCTTATATATGTAAAATGACCAAAAAACAAAGTCTTCCATATTATTGACAAAAATTTATATCAATATGATTAATAATTAACAAACATTAATAAAACATGGTTAAAATGGTAAACTGGTAATAAACAGTTTTTCTTAAGTTAGGAAAGATTAACTTATCAAAAACTGCTTATTATCAGCTTGGCACCGGTATACGCAGTTTTATTTTTCCTCATCCAAACACTAGCATTTAACTTATCACTGGTGCCAGACGGAAATAAGTCAAAAAAACACCTAAAATAAGCAATCCCAAACACCCTCTCATTAACATTTAAAAAAAAAGTGAATGCCGACACATATAAACAAAGATGACAGTCTGGGAGTTTAAATTATTGGAGATATGAGTACACAGTGTGGTTGTACCAACTCTTGTTTGTAACTATTAGAGTGAATTACATTTTTCGTCCCTAAGGTTTGGTGATTTTTACTACTTTCATCCCTATTATGAAAAATTAACAAAACATGCCCCTATAATTGCATTTTTTAACAAGTTATGTTAGTGTGGTTGTCTTTTTTTAACAAGCAAAGTTTTTATGTTTGTTGTTTTTATAATGAACTGGGTCCTGGATAAACAACAAATTAAATTCTCGTGGTTGCATTAGAGACCGAATTTGTTGATAAAAAAATTACAACCAGAGGAACGTAACTTAGTTAGTTTTTTAAAATATGAGACAATATCTGTCAAAGCACCAAACTATAGAGACAAAAAATATAATTCACTCCACTTATTAATTAAAAAGAATGTCAATACTCATTATTTTAATTAATGATAACTTTGTTGATTCAATTCATAGTACATGAACAAATTCAACATGCAATTATAAAAAGTATAAAAATATGATGATATTGTAATTATAATTGTAAGGTTGGGTTCACGTGAGACCAACCTATTTTTATGAGACTTGTGAGACCATTTTTTACACTTGAAACTTCATAGCGAAACGCCGTGAAAGTAAAAAAAAGTCGAACCCTCACAGCAAAAACACTGTGAATGTTACCTTCACAGCGTTTTGCTGTGAAGTTTCAAGTGTAAAAACGACAATGTTTTTGGTTTTTGAATAAAATATAAATTTAAAGATATCATAAAATTTTAAAAAAGAAAATGTATGGATTTTAGTTTCAAATTAAATATTTAAAAGTTCTTGTCTTTTTTTTTGTGTAATTTTTTTAATTCTATTTTTTATTATAATTAAATTTAGATTTAATAATGAAGTCATTTATTTTTGGTTTAATAATATAACTTTTTATAAAGATAATAATTAGTATTTTGTTAGAATTCAACCATTATCCTAAATATATTTAGATTTTTTTATATTTAAAATGAGATACTTATCTAGTGTTTGATTATGTTTATGTGCAGTTAGTTACACAAATGCAAACATGGAGTTTTAATAAGTTGCACATAAGAACAATTTACTTGTAATCTTGCATTTGGTTTTCTAGCGTAGCTGGTTTACCAGGTTTGGCCTTGGGAGCCTGCTTCTTCTGGGTCTTAGGAAAATTTCAGTTGGGTGACCCAGAGAGAATGCAGATGGGACTTCAGAAGTGCTGTTTTAATTGCCTCAATAGAGATAGACATTTGTAATTATGAACACACTTTTGATGACAAAAAGATTCGTTGGATTCATAAAACTTAGGATTCTTTCTATTACAATCATTCCTAGCCTAGGTCATTCTAGTGAACTTTCTCTCTAGTTCAGATTGATTTTTAAAACCTGCCTTGGTGTTCTCTTGTTTCCCTCTCTTATTCCTTTTCCTTCCCTTAGCCTTTAGAGGCTCCTCTGAAACAAAGGGATTAGATTTAACATTAGCACATCACTTATCTTTTTGTTCTTGAGTGAACTTAATAGGATTTTGATAGTTCGAACTAGAAATTTTTAAGTTAGAGGTTTTAGACTTTTGCTCTTTTACTCTTTTATCTCTTTCTAACTCAAGACAAGATTTAGCTTTCAAACACATATCCATGAAATCAGGACACATGGGAACCTTTTTCCACTGCTCCGGAATTGGAATAGATTTTAGAGGGATCTGATTTGAAAGTTTATTAACCTCTGGTCCTGGAACCACTATCTCTGTCTCAAGATGCTCTGTATCCAAGTCTTCCAATAGCTCAGAATCAGAGTCAAGAAAATCTCATTTAAGACTTGGGATATTGGAGTTTTCGTTGAGCTCTCGTGGTATTTGTAAATATTGAAGAATCTCATCTGAGTTTTGGTTGAAAAATTCTTCATTAGAGAAATCTGTCAATTGGTTTGAATCTTGAGATTCCCATGGATAGATGTCGAATCCTTCTGCAACTATCTGCATAGAAGAGCTACACTTGAAATAATTTTTGGAAATCTCCTCTAGATTGTTTTGTTGAGATACAGAGCAGTGATCTAGAGCTTCAAACAGATATTGCTCAAAGACTTGTCTCACTTTTTCTGTGAACTCAACTAATAACCGCGGATCCAGAGTTTTTAGAAAATCTTTTTCAGAAACATTTCCATCCCTCGTCTCTATTGGTTCAGGTATGAATTCATCATCCTTTGGAGTTGTAGCATTTTGATTTTGGTTACCAAGGCAGAAAATTTCTTCCTTCTTCTGTATGCTTTTTAAATCTACTTGTTTTGATTGATGCATACTTTTTACATAAGAGTAAGAGGTATTTTTTAATTTTAGCATTCTTGCTCTGGCACCATTCTCAAGTTTTGATCTTTTAAAAGGAGATGGTTCATGCAGAGCTGCAATATCTGGTTTTTGCTCTTTTCCTAAACAAAAGACGGATTCAAGGGACAATTTCTTCTTCCAAGTGAAAAGGTCTAGGTCTACATAACCTAGCCCTGTTTTGTCCTGTTGAGCATTAATATTTTCATACACCTGCTGGGCATCTTGATATTTTTTGATCAAGAGCTATTTTCTTTGCAAGATGTGGTGCAAAAATTCTCTTTGTTTTTGAAAATAGTTTTTAAGAGCTAAAGAGTAAAGTCTGTCATGCTCTTTTTCAACAATCTTCTTGTCTTTCTCTACTATAGCCTTTTTCAATTCAGAGCAGTCAGAATTAAAGATATTCTCTATGGAAATCTTGGTTTTTAAAATTTTTTGATTTTCCACAGACAGCTCCTCATTCTCAACAGTTAGAAGCTCTGATTCTCTTTTGAAAAAATCATTTTATTTTTTTCAATAGTTTTTCTCTTTTCGTTATATACTCATCACCAATACATCACATGATTCATCATGATTGGAGCTTTTTTCTTTCTCTCTCAGAAGCTTCTGCTGGAGTTTTTGAAAAGCATTTATCAAAATAGAAACACTATGTTCAAGTTCATAATGTATAGGTCCAGAGATTGAGCATACTTGTGAGTCAGAGCCAGAACCAGATGCTTTTGCGTCATCGTCATTGTCAACAGTCATCCCACAAAAGTGGCTTAAGATTCATCATCAGATGTTGAGTCAGAGCCCCAATTTTCTTGTTCAGCCATGAGGCTCCTCTGTGGCCTGTTGTACATGTACTTATTTTTGTAGTACAATTTGTCTTTGACCAGAGGACCCTTGAACTCTTTGGAGAAACGGCTGGGTCGGCCACAACAAAAATATATGTCGTTTTACTTCCTTTTCTCTGGTAGCTCCTCCTCCTTCTTTACGATTTGTTGAGGAGCACTCTTGGGCTCATACACTTGCTTGTTGTACTTCTCGCCTCTGTTTTCCTACCCCTTCTTTCAAATTCCCTCTTCCAAAACTTCTTGTTGAATTTCTTGATAATGAGAGCCAAGGTTAGTGCAAATGCACTAATGTCATCATCATTAGAGCTAGACGCTTTGTCTTCCTCCTCACTCTCAATTACCAGTGCCTTCTTTCCTCTCCACGTCTCTTCTCTAGTCCTTCTCTCTGTGGATGGTCTCACAGAGGCAGTTTCTTTAGAGTCAGAGACTAGAGCCATAGGTCCACCTAAAACGACCTTCTTCTTTTGTACCTCCTTTTCCTAAGCCTGCAGAGTCCACTGCTCCAGATATTGATTTTCATGGAGAGACATTGAGAAATTGAACCATTTTTTATTCAAATGCTTCAAGAACAACATGTTATTCTTTTTCTGGGTTCTAATAACATCACATTTTTTGCATTTCTTGATCAATGTGTTGAACCGATGATAAGTCTGTTCTAATGACTTATTAGGAAGAGCTTGAAAACCATTGTACTTATTCAAGCATTAGGCGCGATGATTCTTTCTCATCTTTATTCCTCCTTCAAGATGTTTGGCTAGATGATCCCATAGATCCTTGGCAGAATCACAGGCATTCATAGACTGAAAGATTTATTTGGGAAGTGCCATGATCAATAGCCTTTTGGATTTTTGGTCAAGCTCAACCCTACACTTATCTTCATCATCCCAGTCCCTTCTAGCCTTAAGAGCTCGGACAACATGAATCTCAGCAGTAGTTGCAGTACTAGGAACCCTGGGGATTATGGTCATGGGTACATAGGGTCCATTCTTGATGGATTCATACAGTTCCACATCAAGACCTTCTTAAAAGTTGATCATCCTTATCTTCCACTAGGGATATTCATCCCAAATGAGAGTATGTGGTTTAATGAAAGATCCAACACTATACATCGAATTCCAGGATTGATTTGACATTTTTCAAGAAAAGGGTATAACAGAAAAACTAGAAGTTTTGGATTGTAGAAACTGAACTTGAAGAGTGCAATCTTGGAGAAAAAATTCAAATACTATTACTTCACAAAAATATATGAGATCTACAAGTTTTCATAGGAAAACTACGATATGGAATTAAAACCGATTTGAACGAAGACAAACTAACCGAGCAAAAGAGGATATCCTTTATGGATTAGATCCAACTAATAAATAGACTGATTAGATGGCTCTGATACCAATTGTAGGAGCCCAGATCCTCAAATGCGCTAGTAATCACAGTGAGTGGAAGCAATAACTATGAAACTAGCAGATTAAGAAGAAATGATAAAGACACTAAAATCTTTGAAGAATTGATCAAGTCGGCTGTATTTGATACTAATAACATTACACCAATAACACACAGTTGTGCATTTACAAAATAGCTCTCAACTAGCCTATTTCTCACAAGTGCGAATTTCTCTCTTAAGAATATGGAAGGAGCGTATCTTCTTTCTGTCAAGATTGGTAAATTTCACCTTAGAGAAAATACCTAGGCATTTCCAGAAAGGAATATTCCATAATTTGGGAATTGAGAGAAGTCAACGCATCCACCAATCATCTGCCTTTACGTGTCTGATTGAAGTAACCGTTTCTGCATACGTATCGGCCTAAGACTAGAGCACTTGTAAGATGGGCCATGGAACCTTCAGCATGACTAGGCTGATTTTTCTGAAGAATCATCCTATGATGAGGAAGACACGACCTACCTCTATATAATGGCCAAGGATGTCAAAAATGAACCATCAGAGACATCAACCTTCAGTGATCCCTCGTCATCAACCTCTGCTAAGGTATGTACCGTGAATGAACCCTCCTCTTTTTCTTCTTCTGATAGCTTATCTACACTAGATACGCTGACGGTTGACCTTTACAATACCCTGAATGGCAAGTCCAAAGCTGAAAAGCTTACTCTTGATCTTCAAGAACTATTAGAGAAATGTCATTCAAAGATCAAAGTGCTGACCAAGATTGAAGAAAATTTTAAGGATTAGGTCATTGTAAACCAGATCATAAGCATCAACCACAAGCAGGATATTATTGAGCCTGAGCAAGCTATTGTTGAACTCAAGGCTGAGAAGACTACTATTGAAAGGTGGTACAAAACCTCTATCAAGCCCTCTAAGATCATTAACGCTCATATCCCTGCCAAGATAAAGAGTGGTCTAGGATTTTCCTACAATCAAAAAGAAAGTGTCACTGACAAGTCCATGCTAAATTTTGGCACTATTGTCTCTTCTATTCCTGAAACCTCTTTCTCTCAGTACTCTTCCACTGAGACTCATCTTGAAGGAACTCCCTCGAGTTCAGGACGTAACAACAAAAGTGAAGCCGTTGTCAGCGCTCATCTTCCCAAGAAGGCCAACAAGTCAAATAGACCCAGATCTATTTCTTCATCTTGTAAACCTTCTTCCTCAGGGACCAAGGTCGCTGAACCCTCTCAGAGATCTAAGCCAAATATGAAAGTAAATCTTTCATCGAAGTTGTGAAAACGACTAAGGTGAACAAGTCTACTGAAGCCTCTTCTTTAGGCTTAATGAAGACACCTACTGACTCTGAGTCTTCAGCATCAGTTGGATGTCGCCTCTAACTCCGTTGGACCCATTAAGAAATGGGTACCAAAGCAATCTTAATCTATTTTTTTACAGAAAGTCAAAGGCATCTAGTATCTTGATAGTGGATGTTCAAGATATATGACTGGCGATAAATCCTTGCTCACTGATTAAAATGATGAAATAGGCCCTTCCATGACCTTTAGAGGAAACGGAAAAGGATATACCAAAGGATTTGGTATCTTAACCAATGGTGCAACCACCTTTAGACGTGTTGCATATGTTGAAGGACTGAAGCACAATCTTCTCAACATCTGTCAGCTGTGTGATAAAGATTTAATAGTGAAATTTCTTAAGAACTCATATTATGTCTATGACAAAGATGACAACCTCGTTCTCACAGGTTCTCGTCTAGAGAACGTGTATATCATCAACATAGATTCTCCCTTCACTGAGAATAGTTGTTTTCTCTCTAAAGCCTCTTCAGATATCAACTGGTTATGGCACACCGGCTTTCTCATCTCAACTTCAAGACGTTGAATGAGATGTCTCGAAAGAATCTAGTCATTGGCCTTCCTCAACACTCCTTTGCAAAAGAATCTCTTTGCTCAACATGCAAAAAGGGAAAGCAGACAAAGGCTAGCTTCAAATCTGAGCAAGTTTCTTTAGTGACTTCTCTGCTTCAGCTATTGCACATGGATTTATTGGGTCCAGTTAACGTGCAATTAATAGCTGGAAAGAAATATACACTAGTTATTGTTGGTGAGTGTTCCAGATACACTTGGGTCTTCTTTCTTAGATCTAAAGAAGAAAATATTTTATTTGTACTATCTATTGGGTAGCATTGCTTTATCCTTTTGACATTGTAAAAAGTTGGATAATAGTTTTATTTTTTGGTCTTTGTCTCCCCTTTTCCTACTATATAAAGGAAGAGATATTTGGCATTTAAGCATAAGTAATTTAGAAGTTAACTTGGGTATGAAAGTGTAGTATGAAAGTATCTTTAACTTCTCTCTAAATTCAAGAAGTCTTCTTTAATCTTTACAATTCTCTTTAGCATTTATTTCTTCTACTTTCTATTCTTTTCTTGTATTTTACTTCTTATTAATATGCTTTATTATTTATGCAATTAATTTTATTATTTCAAGTATGGTAGGCTAAAAATATAGCTTAGGTGTTGGGTGATGTTAAGAGAAACACCGATTCCTTTTGTAGAAAACTAAATAATGTGTCTTTCCAACTACGTCATTCAAGTTTATATTGCAAAAATATCATCCATAGACAAGTTGATCACTTGTTTAAAAGTGTTAAAATGTGTTGGATTTAGAGATAAACCAACAAGCACACGCCAATTTGAATGATATGCAAGTAGGCTCGAGAGAGCTACTTAGAATCGAGGAGACTCGTTTCACTCCATTTAGCTTATATAAGGAATAGTTTGAGTTAATGTCGAGACTCCAGCCTTGCATAGAGATATGAAGGCTTAATCTATGACTGTACGCCATTCTACATCTCGAGAGAGTACCTTAAAGAAGCTACTAGTTGTATGGACAAGTTATTTATAAAGCATGCTATAAAACCATGTTGTAGCATGATGTCTACTTAAAAATCGGTTTAATATCTTAAGAAATCCCAACACCCTAAGCTCTCTTTTATTACTTGTTCACAACAGTAGTGTCAAACCAATTCACCACAAATATTTATTCGAACTCACTATCTGAAATCATATCTTTATTTAGACTTTTAATGAACTTTTATTATTTTCCCCGTGGATAATATTTGGTATTTTTACCACTTTATCACTTGTAAAAGACGATAGTGAATTGATAAGTGTATAGTTGTACTAATCTTCATTTACTAACAATCCGAGAGATTTATTTTATATAATTCTCGTAATACATATCAATGAGAGATGTACCTTGAAATAAGGGTGGCAATTGTGAGATCTGTGTTACATTTATAACTCTTGTTGTCACATCCATAAGATGTGGTAATTCAGAGTTAACATTTATTTGTGATATGAAGACTTAGAATTATTGCTCTTATTGAAATGATAACAATGATATTATTGAGAAGGGGAAATGGCTTATAGCTAGAGGCATTAATTGCCCGTGTTTTTAATAAACAAATGTTTTTGGGATATTGGATATTACTTTTTATCCATTCAAAAGAGTAAAGATTTGATAAAGAACCCAGAGGGTCTTTGGTTATCATTAAATCCATTTTCATTTTAAGTTCAAAACAGTTCTTATTTTAAAAGCTTTAGTTAATAACCAAGAGCTCTAATTAATGATATTTCTTTATATGATTTTGAAAGTTGAGATTATAAGCTCTGGTCTTTATGAGATTTAAGAGCTTTGGGAATTGTGTACCAAATGATTATGAGAACATGAGTGGTTGTATTTCTTATGTGGTAAGAAATGATTTTATAACTCGCATTATGTTGTGATATTTGAGTTATTTTTTGCAAAAGTTGTTGGATGTCCGTGAAATTTTAAATGTGTTTTTATAACAGGTTTTGGTTATTTTCACCCTGTAATTGCAAAAAAAGGAGCTTTCTCACTAGACCTCAAGATCTAACCCTCATTTTGTGTTTCAAAAATATGCGTTGTAGGTCAAGATTTATCCAAGGATAAGGGGAAGAAAAAAATGTGAATTTTTCTGATGTGCTTACTTGATTTTTGAAGATAAGTATATTATCTATTGAATTTTTAAGAATACTGGTTTCTATATCAGTTATGTACAAGAATGTTATTTTTTGAAAAAATTTGGCTGCAAATTTTGTATTATAGCTTCTTGTACTATTGGGACCGAAGATGTACTATTTGTATTTCCTGATATATGAAATACATGATTATATGCAAATGTGGAAAGTGGGGTGTTACAATTTAATCTTTTGTACGTTTTTTATATTTAGATTATTGGTATTTGATAATTTGTGATTATTAATTATGTTATTAGTTGACACATGTATAATACATTTTTTAGTGGTTCACAATTACTTTTCTTTTATACAAAAGTATTTTTGAATCTCTATGCTTGCAGTTGCAGGAGGAGAAGCTTGAAGTAGAGGAGGAAACCCTTATAAAATACATCTTCTAATGCTATGTTTCTACTTTCTAATGGTTTCTAAAAGGAAAAATGACATTATGTTATTGAATTTAACTCAGGGATCAAGGGATTTTATGTAGAATTGATGATTGAATTAACTCTTTCATGCATTGACAACAGTGTAACTTCACAAGTTAGTTGTAAGGTATGATGATTTTATATTTATAGATGTAAACAAAATTGTTTTAGCTTTTTATTAAGGTTTCTAAATAATGGAAGAAAAAGTGCTTACTAACTCTGTTATGCAGAAAAGGAGGATTAAGAAAGATGGGCAAACATATTACTTGACGAGAACAGAAAACCAGTATGGTTGGTCTGTTGAATAAAAGAGGTGATTAATATAAGGTATTTATTTCTTTTAGAATTTTTTAATTTTGTAAATACATTTTTAATGACAAACATTAGAAGTTGGTGTTTTTTGTATTGATTCCTTATATATACGCATGTGTGTGTATACATATATATATATATAGGTTGGTTATTATACAATCCTTGACATTTGTGCAACCAATACAACACAATCTCAACCGTCTATTTCATTTGATTAATATGTGATTTCATAGAAGTTTTGATTGTTCCCCAATATAAAGTATTGATTATAATTAATAAACCATATTCATCTTCCATAAATATTCAAATCATAATAAATGAACTCTCATCATTTCCATAAATATCTCAACTTATTGGGTTGCATTGGTTATACAAATGTGAYGAGTTGTATTTGAAACAAACTATATATATATATATATGTGTGTGTCTGTGTGTGTGTGTGTGTGTGTGTGTTTGTGTGTATGATTATCACTATAGAAGATGAAAGGGGTCATAGAACATCAATCATGTTTTTTTAATGATATAGTTGTGTGTTGTCAAGAAGTCATCAGAAATTAAAGCACAAGTAAATGAAAAAGAGGTAGGTAGCGGACTATAATCGTTATGCCAACAATATGATATTGATGAAGAAGAAGAGTTATCAATCATATTTCATTGTGTTGCTGCTGCTAAACTCTTCAAATTACCAACCAAATGAAAAGAAAGCAACGTTTAATTACATATTCGAGAATAAAGGGATTTGTTTGAGTCCACAATATCACTGATCAATCTTCATTTAGCTTCATAACAATGGCAGAATCTTGATATTGCATTAAGAACTTCAAGAACACTTGAGAGGAAAAGTCAACAACTCTAAGCTCAGTCAAACTCTCATTAAGTATTATTATTTACAAATGAGCTCCTCTTACAATCTAATTACAAAGATTAACCTATTTATATGGTCAACCTAACAAAGACAAGTCAAAGTCAAACCTCTAAAGAAAAGTCAAACACGCTGACTTTTATAGTTATAGACTATTTATAAACTTTCAAGACGAATACAATTAATACTGATTTCTCAGTCCTAACATTCTCCCCCTTTGTATTCAGACTTGAAAGAAAATTCTGCGCTTTGAGTCCTTGTTTGAACTTTGAAACTTTATGCACAATATGTCTTCTTCAAATGAAATCTTCAACTTGTAATCTTCAAGCAATCAACTGTTGAGAAATATCTTCTAGCATTCTCCCCCTCGAATGTAGAATCATGGTGATCTTCTCTTTTGACAATGTAGAACAAATTCAAAAATGATCTTCAGAAATACTGTACAAGATGTGATCTTCAAAGAATCTTCAGATAACAAGTATTCAGTAAACTATTGTGAAAAATGATCTTCACATTCAACATCTCTCAGTCGTTGTAG
>NW_020200591.1:126669-127778 GCF_001531365.2 Cynara cardunculus var. scolymus
CGTTATGCACATATGATTACAAAGAATGATCAAAAATATTATTTCATTAAAGCACAATGATCAGATAAAAATTGATCAAGTAATTTGGCTTTAAGCACGATCAATAAAAGAATGAAGCGACAACGATTATTTGGTATGTACGAGAGAAAAGAATGAAGATCTGTAAGAACAAGTTTATAGATTCTGATATTAAAAAAAATGAAAGAATGTATATCAGTCAAAGAAAAACAATATCAGAAAACAATGTTGAATACAAACGAGTGTATTATCACCGAAAATGATTTTCGTATAAGAGACGTGATAATAACAGTTTGAAGAATAGCTGAAACAGATATTGGAATTATGTACGATGAGAAGTTACGCAAGTAAAATCTCAGGAAATACTTGTTCAGAAAATGTACTCGTTATCTCAAAAAAAAATATTTTCTAAAACCAGTTATTAAATTTTCTAGGAAACTCCCCCTAGAAAGTATATTAAAGTAATGAATCATTTAAGCTCAAAAATTAAAATGAAAACATTTSAAGAACGGGTTCTAAACTGGGTGTTTAGAAACCACACTCGGTAACGCACGGGTTCTAAACTGGGTGTTTAGAAGCCTTAGAATTTAAGCTCGGGTCCTAAACTGAGCGTTTAGAAGCCTTAGTTTGAAATAAGTCACAACTCCCCCTGCATCAGTGTATCATTGAAATGATATTTTGATCAGCATAAATTTGACACACCTGCAAAACCAAATCAAGTAGATTTTGGTACCCAAACGAACTTGGGTCCTAATATGTTAGTATTTGGTTGGGGTATGTTGTAACTTCCAAACCATTTCTTTCTATAAGATGTATTCTTTTCAGCACTATGAACARGATKACCAGGATTAAAATATGAATCGTACGAGTAATTGTGATCATATCTGTTCTTATCTTTCTAGTTGTTCTGATAACTGTTATCTCCATGCCACCTGTTGAACCTTTTGTTATTGACAAAATTGTTGGTTTTGCATGTTGAGCACAAAATCCTTCTCTTGCTAAGATTAATCAAATCATTAGTAGACTTCAYAATGCAAGGAAGATTGTTAGTACCAACAGGTGTATGAGATAAAACAGAATCAGACTTATTA
>NW_020200591.1:128278-143213 GCF_001531365.2 Cynara cardunculus var. scolymus
TGCTTTTTCTCTTCGTCTAAAGCCTTTTGCTTTAAATCAATGCCTTCAGACAGTTTCTGTAGTTGGCTCTGACAGTCTTCGGAAATGTCTTTCTTTTCTTTATCATTCTTGGCTCGTTCCAGAATGATAAGCTGCTCAAAATCCGAGATTTGCTTTAGAAGCATTTTTGCGTTTAGCTCGAGAGAGTTAATCTTATTCTCATAAGATTCTCGTTCAGCTCCAAACTTTCTTTCAACTTCCATAATCCTCTTCTTTTCTATCTCCATCTCTTTCCTTTCATCATTTAAAACCTTTTCRGCTTTCAAAACTTTTTCTTTCTCTAAGTTTAACAGCTCTCTTACTTCAAACAATTCACTTTCAGATTTATTCACTATAGTAGTTAAGTCCTCAACCTGTTTGTTTAACCTAACTGTCTCTTCTGTATCAGCATAGGTTTTCATCAGTTCATTCAGTTTTTCTTGCAAAATTCTCTTTTCTTCTTTCTCTCTCTGAAGAATACCACTCAGATAATTTGACCATGAAATATTCTTGCTAAAACTAGAATCTACTTTATCATAYTTTTCTTTAAGCTCACGATATTCTTTAGTATAAAAAACTGCCATTTCAAAAAAAAATTGATCAGTTAAGGATCTATGCAGTGAAATCAGATAAAAGAAATATGAACAGACAAAGCTCAAAAAGAATTGAAAAACACAAACACTGAAAACACACAAAAAAACAAATATACAATGGTCCAAAAAGAAAATCTAAACACAAACAAACTAAGACACCAAAAACAGTCCAAAAACAATAAACCAAGTCCAAAAATCTGATTCTAGTCCAAATCAATCTGAGTCAAGTCCAAAACAAACAATAACAACTCTTTACAATACAGATATTACACTTTTAAAAAAAATGATCTATCTGCTCTCGAAAGTCTATTCAAAAAATCCACTTGTATGCTTCTCTTATCAGTTCTTCACTTGGACTGCAGTGACTTGTTCTGGTATGCTTCAAATCCAAATCTGCTGTCAAGACTTGCACACTGTTAAGAACCTGCACGCTTGCTTCAAATCACCTGCTGTGTGCAAAGAACTTGTTAACTCTGTTGCTGTCAAAAGTCATGAACAGTTTCCACACCAACATTAAACAGCTTAAAACAACAACTCAAAAATACTCAAAACAGCTTTGGAAGAATATGTTGACAAGTTAATCAAGAAAATTCAACTACTTTGACTGCCTAAACAGATAGTGATCAACTCAATTAAGCTGCTGTTTTTCACAATGAACCTGTATTTGACTTAAATCTATGAATCAAACCAAATATGATCAAACCTGCTTAAACCTGCACAACGTCAAAAACTTTATGCAAAAACCTGCTGTTGTTTTACAAAACCTGTTGCAAAACTGTTGCTGTCAAGATGAAGCTGCTGCTGCTGTTCTTGTTAGTAATTATGCTTTGCCGTTATGTATACAACACAACACTGCACACAGCTAATAATGCTTTGTTGTTTTGCTGTTCTGTTGTTGTACTATTAAACCTAATGAAAATAGTGGACAGCAACTAGAACCACAATAAATGAATCTGCTGTTGCAAAGCTTCTTCTCAAATAGCAAACACAGCACAACTGTTGTTTCAATATTTGTTCTGATGTTGCTGCTGTTACAAATCTGTTGTTGCTTAAAATGAAGCTGCTGTTACGACCTTGCTGATGCTTCAACCTTCACCTGCTGTTCATCATCATCTTGGTCTCTGTATTACGTATGCTACTTCCTCACTAACTAATACAAGCAACAAAGAGATGAAATCTTATCAAAGCATACGTCTCTAAACCTGCTTCCTCACTAACTAACACCAGACAACATGTATCTTTAACCTGAAAGCATAAGTCTCTAAACCGGACAGCATATACACCTTAACCTGTCAACATAATTGTAAACCGGACAACACTAGGTGTAAACCTGTCAGTTCATGAATACACACCGGACATCACATGAATATAAACCTATCACAACTTGAATGTTAATCTGACAGCTTAAATGTACACCGGACACTATATGAAACACAGACACAGTACAAAATAGAATCCCAATTAATAATCCCAATGAAAACAGTCAAAATTGAATTGATTCTTGTCAAAACAGTCAAGGTATTGAGCGATTTACAAAAAAAATCAAGAAACAATGAACAATTAAAATTCTGGGCAAATGGAATTGAGCGGTTTAGAAGTCCGCTCAAGAATAATCCGCTCAAGAATAATCGGTTTAGGTATAAACCGTTCAAAATTGAAAACTTAAACTCAATACTTACCTGATTTGAGCGAAATCAATGGAATGATGTACGATTTACCTTAAATCGCTCAAGATTTGTACGAATCCTCACACCGATCAAGCTGTGATATAAGCCCTAGTCCGCTTAAGTGATGATCGGTTTACATGAACACCGGTCAAAGCTTCTTCAGTTTACCTCTTCTCCGCTCAAGGGACACACGGTTTAGATGAATACCGCTTGATTGATGTGCGATTTAGCCTTAGACGAAATAGATGGTGTAGTTGAAGAGAGCAATGCGATGAAGATGGCTTAGCCGGACTCTTTATCCGGTCAATCTTTTAATGGGCCAACATTTTGAAGCCCAAAAAAAAATCTAAGGGTTAAACCGGTTGGGCTTGGACGGTTTAACAAAAAAATCAACTAAAAAAATTCAAAAACAAATCAAAACTAACAAAAACATAAAAACAAAAAAAATTGGATCAAAAACACTGACATTTTTAAAAAAAATCAAGAACACGAAAAAAATTTAAAACTCAAAAACCGATTAAATCTTGATAAAAATTGATCAAATCATAAAAGTTTTTGAATAACAAAGATTCACAACACGATTTCGAGCATTTTGCTCATATTTTTAACACAAAAACACAAGATTTTTATGAAAAATCGGATCAAAAACTAAAAAAATCAAGAACACGAAGAACACAAAAAAAAATTAACAAAAAAAATTCACTTAACTTCAAAATCTTCCTCTGATTTCTTGCAATCCGGCTCTGATACCAATTGTGAGTCCTATTTCACTGATCAATCTTCAAAATATCTTCAACAATGGCAGAATCTCAGATAAAACTTGTAAGAACATGAAGAACATTTAAAGAGAAAAAGTCAATCCTTTCATTTCAGTCTAACCTCTCAATACGTATGGATTTTTACAAATGAGCTCTTCTTACAATCTAATTACAAAGATTAACCTATTTATATGGTCAACCTAACAAAGACAAGTCAAAGTCAAACCTTTAAAGAAAAGTCAAACACGCTGACTTTTACAATTATAGACTATTTATAAACTTTCAAGACGAATACAATTAATACTGATTCTCAGTCCTAACAATTTGTTTTCCCTAAATTTTCTTTACCAAGTTACCAAGTTATGTATGAAATAAAAATATATGTAATTTGATTGAAATGTAGATGACACAGTTTAAAAAGGGCTCATGCCCTATTTAGTTGACACAAGTCCATGTTGAAAAATGAATATCTACCATGCCAATTAAAAGAGGTCGTTGTGAACCATGATTGTTTCATAATCAAAATCAACCAACTGCATTGTATGATCTTTGTTGCTTGGTAACTCACCATGGAACTGCTCTGCAAGGGTGTTATTAGAATCCACGATTTTGATGCGTAACTTTGTAGTTGGCACTATGTATAATGCACTTTATTCTCATTGCGATTATCAAGATACATTTTATTGGTATTGTTACAATTATCATTTATCATCTGTTGTTGGTACACAAGCCAAATCCAGTTCATTACCGACTTGAATGTAATTTTACTTAGTGTCATGCACATTATTGTCAAATGTAAAATAGCAACTTTTCCATAACACCTGAGATATCTACTACCAAGATTTATGACTCTAGTGTAACTTTGCTGTAGCCTCCAAGAAAAAAGCATTGCATGATTGTGACATATGTGTTCTTCAGTTTATTCACCATTGTGTTTGGCTAGGAATATGCGTAGGCTAGGGAAAGCACTATCATATTTTGGTGTGTACATATTTGTTATTTATTAGTTTTTGTATGACATAACATTCATGTGCTACTCAATTTCATTACAAGTGTATCAGTTCTGTTATACTTTGTACTTTTATTCATTATCTATGGTTATGTTACTATATGGAAAATAATGGTTATCATAATAATAGTATTTCGTTATGATAACTTTTAGCATATACATCATTGACTTCTTTTAAATTACTTTTAATTCCATTTAAGGTTAATGTTATTGTCTCAATGAATGTTTGTACATTTTAGTAGTTAATCATATGAATTTGTAACATTTACATCATTAATTTAAACTTTTAAATTGTATTTAAATCCATGTAAGGTTACAGATAGTAAACCACATTTATTAGTCTACAATCACATATAAACTTATGAATTTGTACTAATGATCAATTAATATTTATTTATATTATATATACACAAAATTATTACTTATTATTACTTTGTATAAGATAAGTTTCTCTTTACAAATCCTTTTACATATGGAGTTTGTTGGATATAAAAATTTGGTGTTGGATAAGGAGTGTTGGGTTGTGAAAATTAGAATATGTAGGTTGTAGGAGTCTTTGATTACGAAGAGGAATGGGGAATTGATTAGTTTGGTCATGGTTTTGGTTGATGAAAATGTGTAGAAATGTATGTTCCCCAGTCATTTGGTTAATTTGTTTGTTTTCCTCTGTTTTGTAGGGTCTCTCATAACAACGATGGTAAGCAAGAACTTGGTCAACAAGTTACCATTTGTTGGAAGAAGAAAATGTGTATATTTTGAAGAATTACGAGGTCGTGAACTCTGGAGTCTTAAAGGTCATTGACTCAAAGTTGAAGATTATATTTACACTATTCATAACCATGGTGGAAAAAGTGATATCCATGTTCCTTCTATCTCTATGCATGGGTTCCAATTTGCAAGTGAGAAAACACTCAAACGGTTAATAATTTTCTCAACGATGATAACTTACCCACGAGTATGTCTAAAAGAAGTTAACTTTTTTGCATCATTTAATTGATTTCTTTTTTTTGGGTCTTTTTAGATATCATTGGTTGTTTAACTGTTGTCGAAGATGTTGAGACTGTGAGGGGTGGGTTCCAAAAATGAGACATGGAAATCATATCAGAATCATAAGTTATCTTGCAAGTTAAATTGTTGTTTCCCCTTTTTTAGAAAATAATTTGATATGGCGGTTAACTAGTTGTTATTGCTCTTACTTTTTGCCACATGCAAAGTTACGTTATAAGGAGCTCCTGGTGGAAAATTTGGTGATTCCCATAATAAGAAAACTTCTGGTGCCACTTTTATAATCATAATTACTTTAACCCAAGTCAAACAATTCCAAGGTAATCCTTTTTTTAATCTTTTAAATTATATCCTTAAAGCTTACATTTTTTTAACTAACTTTCATATAATATACATTTTCTTGTTAGGTGTCTTAAACTTTGCAACCTCAAGTGCAAGCAAAGTATATATTAATCCCATCATCGACTACGTGTTGGCATTGGCTGACAGATTTGCTAATGTTTATCATTGACTACACTTAGGGGTCTCATCTGGTAAAGGCGAAGAAAACAGTGGAAGAGTAGATGTTTGAGAATCGAATGGTTATTCGACAACTGTTGCAGGCGGATTAGAGCAACAAACCAAAAGTAATGCATTAAAATGTGGAGAAACAATTATTCTATCATTTTTTGTGTTTTGATCACATAATTTATGATTTTACACTAACATCCTCTTCTCTGATGTACGTAGGGTTACATAATAACTATCTTGGGAGTTATTACATGATGGATGGTTCTAGTATGGTTGTCAAGGATGTGGTAGAAATGTCAATACTATCGAGGTGTCTACACATGTACTTCTTGCAATGTTGAGTAGAAGAATGTTTTAACATTGTATACGCTCCAAACTTTTAATGTTTGCTACTGATTTCAAAAATTCACATATTTAACTATTCATACCATTTGTGATAAGGTACATATTACATTTGTCTGTTCGAGATGACACCAATGTTGTCACAAGTGTTGTGCTTTACAAAATTGCAAAGAGGATGACAGACTCTTAGACCTTGAAGTTGTTAAACAAATTTGTTATGGTCAAGAACGACTTCCAATATGAAATTACTTCCCTTTTGTGGGAAAATTTTTGTGTTCTGCCTGTAATTGTCTGATTATAATTGTTGGGTCACTGATAAATTTGTTGATGACTCTTTGATCAGTCCTCTATATTCTTAGCATTCGTATTTTGATATCTTTTAGTTCTTTTACTTGTAAAAAGCTTGGTACCTACTCTTTTAAGGGCTAATTTGTCATTTTGATGTTTAATAGTTAATTATGGTAATTAGCAACTCCCTAATATTTTGGGATTTTCATTAGTGTAACCCTTTATTAATGGAAGTTATATTATTATTCTTTTCCTCTTTTATTATTTTCAACAATGAAAAAAGAAACATGAAACCATTATTTCATTATTTCAACAAGGAAACATGAAACATGAAACCATTGTTTCATTATTCGTGTACAATGAAACCACTATTTCATTAAGCGAAACCTGAAACCACTATTTCATTATTCCAACATCAAACCAGTATTTCATTGTTTCAGTAGTGAAACATGAATGAAATTGGATTTTGTTATGGTTTCATAAATAAAATTAAATTTCGTGTAATTGGTCTTATGAATGCAATTGATTAAAAGTTTTGTATTTTTCATCGACTGGTAGATAATGGAAATTAATTAGAATAGATATTGTGTAAATCATTTTCGTGTTTAGAGGGATCTATTGATGAATAATAGAGATTATTTAGGAAAGATAGTGTGTAAATTGTTTCCTTGTTTAGAGAGATTTCATTACTTGCCATGAATAAGACTTAATTTTGTTTGCTCGTTTTGCCATTCCATGCTCTTCTAATCAATGAACCTTAATAAAAAGAAATTATTGACATAAATAGACCCATTTAATCTTGGCCTTTAATCAATAAAATCAACGGTTGAAAGTAGTTTATATAAATTATACAAATGGGGAGGTTTGCAAATGATCACTCCCCTATATATAATATGTAACTAAATTGTTTTTTTATTTATTTACTTCTTACGATAAATTACTTTCTTATTTAAATGCGCTAAAATTTATAATTTTTTGTAATTTTTTTTATCTGTTTTGTGATTCAACTTATTACTATAAGGCACACATACATATATATATATATATATATATATATACACACACATTATTTCAATTATAATGTTAACTAGTGTTTTTGTATTTATCTGTTTCTTTTTATAATCAGATAATTTTTTTATTCAAATGCGTTGAAATTTATGAGTTTCATAACTTTGATTTGTTCTCCGATCTAGCAATTTCTGCAATGAAAGTGGATACACAGAGAGGTATTCAAACTTTGTCAGTGACGAAATCAAGCTGAAAGACTATTATCGGAGAAGGTAATGTCTGTTAACTTTATAAATAACATTTTAAGTTAGATATTTATAAATAAAATCACCATAATTATCGAACTTTTATGTCTTAAAAGTGTTATGTTTTTATTATTACAATATTGATAATTCAGTTTTTTTACAAAAACTTACTAGAGGAGAAAATACAAAAAAAAATTATCATCGATTAAAATTGGTTGGTTATCTTTTCTCATCCAACATCTACAAATAAAAATTGACTATACTTACAATAATTATGAATGTGGTAGCAAAACAACAATTGAAGGTAAGCATAATAATTACGAAAGATATATTTAATATATAATACATTTATAATTATTTGTACATGTCTTAATAAAAAAATTAAACATGATTCATCTTATTAGAAAACTTTGCAAATCCTTGGAATTTTGGTAAACCAAATCACAATTGGAGACATTGTAGTGCCATGATGTGGTATGAAGAAAGATCTGGAAAGGACAGAAAGACGTCTAATCCAAAGTTCATGAGTTGTTGCTTGGAAGGACGTGCCAAACTATTATTGCTTCACACATCACCATAAACACTTGATTACCTTTTTTCCTTGGAATTTGGAGAAAAAGTGTCAATTTTCCAAAAGAGATAAAGACTTACAATTCAATGTTCACGTTCATTTCACTTGGATATCGTGTAGATTTCAAGATTAATCGTGGCAAAGGTCCCTACGAAGTTATCAAAGGATTGGTTCTTTGTTACCAGAAACTGGAAAGAAACCACAATTCGCACAACTATATATCTACAACACTTAAATGAGACAAGTAACGGACTTAATGCAAAGTGAAGGCAATTTCGAGTTGACGACCTTGATCTTCAAATTACACATGATCTATCTACAATGTTAGAAGAACACGTGTCAGTCCATTCATTTTGCATGGCAAGAGACATATATCAGTGAACCAAAAAAAATTCAATTACAAATCATAAACATTCACATAACTAATGACCGACAATAAAATTTACCTAGTGCTAATGAAGTTGCAAGCTAAATTGTTGCTTATTTGAGCGAAAACAATTTCGAGTGTGATGTTATTGTTGAACGATGTTATTGTTGAACATCGTACAACTGGAATGAATTACGAGTATCCATCCATCTTTTATGTCGATGACATACTCTTTAATACATTCTTATAGCGAAGATGGGTTCAGGAAAAATATGTCACTCAAAGCATGGACAGTTCTTCTTCAAAGCGACAATTTCTAACAATGCGACAATATTATTGTTTTCACTTGCAGCAATGATCAAACGAGGCCATACTCTTCTTCGTTCAGGTAGGCTTCTTCAACAATACATCATTGATGCTTATATGTTGATTGAAAAAGGAAGATTTCGGTGGATTCATTAACAATCATCAGTTACATATATGTTTTCTAGGTTGATGGATGCTATAAATCGTTGTGACACAAATGGAAAAAAATGGAAAGTCAATAACTACCCTCATCACATACCTGTAGTCCAAGGTACAGAGTTCAAAATTACCAAAATGCAATGGCAATATGCAAGTGAGTTGGGTACCCAAATTTTCTAGTAACATTATTTGCAACCCCGAATGGTCGAAGATAAATGAAATGTTCCACTTAATGGAACTAAAAGATAATTCAAATTGGGTTGGCATTCTAAGCATGGTTCTCAAAATAAAGCTCAAACAGTTGATGACGGACTTATAAAATAGGAAAACCATTTGGAACAATATTTGCATGTAAGTATAAACTATTTTAGTACAAGTTATCATTTTAACTATCATGCAATATAACCTTCTCATTTGCATGTATTTTTATGATTGTGCATGACAAACAACCATGTATTTTTTTTTACCCGGGTTTATATATCATTGAGTTTCAAAATAGAAGCCTTCCTCATGCACACATATTACTTTTCTTAGAGTAGTTAGCAAAAAAAAAACCATCATCATATCGTATTGATAGAATCATCACAGTCGATATTATAAGTCAAAGCATCGATCCAAATGGATATAACAAAATCACCAAATTCATGATTCATGGGCCATACAAATATCTCTTATTCATCCTCCCCCTGTATGATATAGAGCAAATGTTCTAAGAATTTTCCTAAAAAAGTTGTCCCCCATACAACAATTGATCACAATGGATTTCCAATATACCAGAGAAGAAATACAGAAGCTTTTGTGGAGAAGAAAAAACATAAGTTAGATAATCGGTATGTCATACCTTATAACATAGATATGATTGTTAAATTTGATGCTCACATCAATGTTGAGCTTTGTAATCATTCGAGAGCAGTGAAGTATCTATCAAGTATATACATAAGGGGTCTAACAGAGCTATTGCTACAGTTTATTCAAC
Source organism: Cynara cardunculus var. scolymus (assembly GCF_001531365.2). Classification (NCBI taxonomy): domain Eukaryota; kingdom Viridiplantae; phylum Streptophyta; class Magnoliopsida; order Asterales; family Asteraceae; genus Cynara; species Cynara cardunculus. Next base: position 138,101 of record NW_020200591.1, read on the forward strand.
AAACCTAAATGATGATCATGATGAAAGAAACACATATATAGATTGCAGATACATTTCGGTTGTTGAAGTATGTTGGCATATTTTCCAATATGATATTCATTTAAGATATCCAACAATGAAGTTGTTACCTTTCCATCTTCTAAGCAAAAAAACAATTGTTTTTAAAGAAAATGATAACTCCGATTCGTTATTAGTTAAGTTTGGAGTATGTAGAACAAAGTTCACAAAACGTCTCTAAACCAAAAAAAATCTTGTTGCCAAATAACTAAGTTACTCAACATTCCCAAAATACGGGGTTTGAAATGCAAGCAATAAAATATGGACAAGACGTAAAAAAGGCATATCAATTGACATAATATATTTCATCCATCTGTCATCCAAAGAAAGGTTTTACATGTGCACGCTTTTAAACTTGGTAAAAGGATGCCTTCGTATGAACACATTCAAATAATGAATGGCATCACATATCCTTCTTTCAAGGGAGCCTGCCATGCTCTTAGACTGTTAGATGATGATGTTGATAAATGGGTTGATTGTTTACATAGGCATCAAATTAGGCAACTGGTCACGAGTTACAACATTTATTTTTCACAATTCTTGCAAATTGCCAAGTATCAAATTCACCAAATATTTGGAAAAAGAAATTATGTTGCATTGTCTAAAGATATAGCAACACTGCAACATAAAAAAAAACAAGGCGAACAACATGCAACTAAGGGATGATCAAAGTGAAACTCACATAATATTCGAGATCGAGGCAATCATGTTGGACAAAAGTTTAAAGAACATAGATGAATGTCACTCCCAAATACAAGACATTTACGAGAATTTTGTAACAGATGCTCAATAAAGAACTTGACTGTTGTACTAAGGATTTGAAGGTTGCTCATCACACTACATTTTCCAATCTCAATATTTGCCAAAAAAAAAAGAAGCTAATGATGTTATTCTTGCATCAGTATACAATGATCAAGGTGACCTAATTTTTATCCACGATCGTGGAGGAATAGAGAAAACTTTTCTTTGGAATATACTAGTATCACGACTTAGATCAAAAGGAAAGATAGTATTATCGGTTGCTACTTTGGGCATTGCAACTTTGTTACTAGGCATGGTGATTTGACCTGACCCGATGGGGAACCCGGTTCACCGACCCAGACGGGGACGGGGATTCCCCACTAAAACGGGTACCGGTGCCGGGGTCAGGGATCCCCGATAGAGGCAAACCCGCCCCGTACCCGGTATATTGATAAATCATAAATGACTCATTTGGGCTTTGGGCTTTGGTTATAGTTACACTATTTGGGAAATTGGGCATTGGCTTTAGACTTATTGGACTGGACAGTAACTCACGCACGCCACCGCCCTTGACCTCCCCTTCCAGCCTTCCCCTTGTAAGCAACTAAGCGTCTGCGTTGCTGGCTGTTGCGTACCTGTAATTCGTTGTTGTTGTGGTGTTGCCGACTCGACTCAGACCGACAGACCCTCGTCCTCGTGGACCTTCGACCCTCACCCTCGGCTCAACCCTCGTCAATCGACCTTCGACCCTCATCCTCAGCTCGACCCTCGTCAATCGACCCAACTCCATCCAGTAGGCTCGTTCTTCATCATCAATCGTGTGAGCACAGTGAGCAGTGACAGCCACCACACGAGTCGTCTTCTTCGAGAGTTCGAGGTCAGCAATCTTATTCGTCAAATCATATAGTTTTTTTTGTTATAGATTTTGGCTTATATAATTAAGTCATAATTTTGCTTAATGTAACTGTTTGTTGATTGTTTCAATTCATAACAACTTGTATAACTTTATTTCTTTGATTACATAAAGAGTAATGAATTTATTTTAGCTCAAAAGAAGAAAGAAGACAGAAATAATAAAAGTTAAAAGAAAGCTCAAAGATGTTAAATAGAAACCAAAACCCAATGCCGAAAATGTTAAATTCCAGAACCCTAAAAGAACTCAACAATGGCAAGAAAAAAAATGAAATTTTCACAGACCTGAAATTTTTAGCAAGAAATTCTATCTGGGTATGTGAGAAAATGGCAAAAATTCTACTTTACTTTCTTTCCTATTCAGCTCTGTGGTTCTTAATTTCATAAATCTATCCAGAAAGGTTCTATTGATCTTCTTCTAGAAATCCATCCATTGAATGAAATATGTATTTAAAAGAAATACTAAATATACATTGATCAATTCCCTTACCAAATATACTTGTATTTAAAGTTTTAATTTGAATGTATCCCATTGTGCCTAATTTCTGATTCTTTTTCTAAGATGGAAAATTCACAAAACAAGAACATAGAAGATATTGGATGTAATGCTACGAAAACGATAAAGATAATACGACTTGTAATGACATAAACGAATCTGTAAGCATGCCTATGGGGTCAAATATTAGCCCTGAGTTTGAAGTCAGTGAACCGGCACACAAAAGATTGAAATTTGTTGTCTGGAACCATTTTGAAGCATTATATATTGATGGTCTTCGCCGATTTGCAAAATGTAAGTATTGCAATAAATAGATAACTGGTAGATCCAATGACGGGACAACACATTTGAAAGATCACTTCACGATATGTCCGAGGAAAGTTACAAAAGACATAAGGCAACATATTCTAGTTCAAGAGCAGACTGCTAAGGATGGAAAAACATCTTCATTGAGTAATTATAACTTTAGTGCTGAAAGCTCAAGGGATGATTTAGCTAAGATGATCATTATTCATGATTATCCACTTTCTATTGTTGACCATCATGGCTTTCGAAAGTATTCAAATTGTCTTCAACCTTTATTTAAGGTGCCTTGTAGAGCTACAATCAAGTCTGACATCATGAAGATATATGAAACAAAAAAAAGGTGGTGTATTGCGATGTTTGGAAGAAAACGAAAGTAGGATTGCTCTTACTTCGGATATATGGACAGCCGGTAACCAAAACAAAGGTTACATGGCACTAACAACACACTACATAGATGCCAATTGGAAGTTACAAAATCGGATTATCAAGTTATTTCTCTTTTTAGTATTTTGTGCTATTTTTATAATTCAATGTTAATATTCTCATTTTAATATATTCTTTGAATTTTTGTTACAACTTTTTACATGTGCCATCTCCACACATTGCTGATGCATTGTCCCAAGTTATGATCGAGTGCTTTATGGATTGGAACATTGACAACAAGTTGTCAACATTGACACTTGACAATTGTTCAACAAATGATGCTTTGGTTGACAGGCTCTTAGGTACTCTTTCTTCTTCTTCCTTAATTTTAAAGGGTAAGTTGTTTCACATGAGATGTGCGCATATCATTAATCTCATTGTGCAAGATGGGTTTTCTATGATTGAGAAAGCAATCAAGAATGTTAGGGATAGTGTCTCATTTTGGACATGTTCTCCTAAAAGAGCCCAAGACTTTAGACTCGTTACACGACAACTAGGTGTGGATTGTGAAAGAGAATTAGTGCTTGATTCTAAGACTAGGTGGAATTCTGTTTATACAATGTTGAATGTTGCTTTAGAATATAAAGATGTCTTTACTCCTTTGAGCAAGAAAGAGAAACATTATGTTTCTTTACCTAGTGAAGAGGAATGGAGAATGGCGATTGATGTATGTGATAAGTTAGGTTTATTTTATCGTGTGACTGAGACATTCTCTGGGACCAAGTATCCCACTTCCAAGATGTTCTTCCCCTTGATATGTGTCATAAAATTATCTATTAAGAGTTGGCAAGACGATCAGAATTACGTTATTAGGAACATGGCATCAAGTATGTTGCTTAAGTTTGATAAATATTGGGGAGTCATACATGATGTGGTGAGTGTGGCTATTGTTCTAGATCGTAGATATAAGTTAAAGTTGATAAATTATTTCTTCTCGAAGATTTATGGTGTGGACTCAAAAGATGAGGTTATGAGGATACAGACTCTATGTAATGATTTATTTGAGGAGTACAAAAAGAAACATGATCAAAATAAAAGAAAAGGACAAAGTTGTGATAATCGGATCCTGGTTATCACCCAAGGTAATAAATGCGTGATTATTTGATTAAATGATTATGTGATAGCATGATAGTTTGATACATGCTAGTATGTGAAATGGGTATTAACTGAGTATATATATATATATATATATATATATATATATATATAGAAATACATGATATATATATATATATAAATATATAATAATATGCATAAGATTTATTATGCATGTATGAAGTATGGATGTATGTATATGTGTGTGCATGAATATGCATGAGGTGGAAGGGAGGAGGGGAGGCGRTTAGCCGACCTTCCATATTTKGGTAGTATAAATAGGAGGCTTAGCCTCTTCATTTTTCTCTACCTGCTATTTTGAGAAGAGTGAGTGCTTTAAAGAAAGTATTGACCGGATTGCAAGTGTTGGATTTCAAAAGAGTTGATTTCAAGAATTTGGTTTCAAAAGCTTGTTAAGGTGAGTGGTTTCTAAACTTTTGCATAAAATTTATACTGGTTTTTAGTTGAATGTTGTTTATTATTTGGATTGAAACCATACCTTATGATTAAATGTTTATCCGGACAAAGAGTGACCGGATAAGTGATTAAACCAGACAAGCCTTGAGCGGCTTATTGTCCAGATTAGTTTAAACCGGATAAGCCTTGAGCGGCTTATTGTCCGGATTAGTTAAACCAGAAAAGCCTTGAGCGGCTTATTGCCTGGATAGTGAATCGATCAAGTGGTGAGCGGTTTATTTAAACCGGTGAAGTCTTGAGCGGATTGTTGTCTGGACTTGATAACTGGACAAAGATAATTTTGCTTCTAAGTGTTAAACCGACCAAAGCTTATGTGGTATGTTGTCCGGACTTGATATCCGGACAAAGATGATTCTAAATCCTAAGTATTTAAAACCGGATAATGCTTGACCGGATGTTGAGCGGATGTTGACCGGATTGTTGACCAGATTGTTGACCGGATGTTGACTGGATTGTTGACCAGGATTTGTGTTGAAAATATTTTAAAAGAAATTGTTATTTTATCATAAAATGAAGATTTGATATAAATGATTTTTGGACTGATAACAATTACAATGGCTACGGTCGATTTGGAATTATTTTGTAAATGTTTTGATGAGGTGATAA
>NW_020200591.1:143683-145149 GCF_001531365.2 Cynara cardunculus var. scolymus
TTTTTTGTAATTTTAAATATGTGTTGCAGGAGGTGCAGAAGGTAAGGGAAAAGGAAAGATGTAATGCTTTTCTTATATGAGTTTTGGATGAGGAGTTGTTTTTGATGAACAGTTTTGTGTAGTGCAAGATATGTATTTTGAATTTTTGGCCCTTATATTTGGTCATGAAAGATTCTTGTACTAAGGGACCTGAATGGTAAATGAATATGTATTTCTTTGGTATGAAATATGTGTTACATGCAATATGAGTGGGTTGGGGCGTTACAGAATGGTATCAGAGCCTGAGTTTAAGGGATTTAGGTATTAAACAGCATGATACCTAGACTTAAACTGTTCTATTGCATGTTAAGGGTCCCGGACATAGTTAGCACCATTGGAAATAAATATGATGAGTTAAAAGAACAGTGTGTAAGGTAAATTTTAATTACATCTGACCAGTGTAATTATGAATTTACAAGTACACATCTGAACTTGAATACTTCGTTATATTTGAGAATGTGAAAATGTGATTATTAATACTAAACTTTGCAGATGTCTAGTCGAACTAGAAGATCTGAAAGAGTGGCTCGTCCAGAATCTGAGGAGAGGGAAGAAACACCTGTAAATCTACCAACTAACATGTCCAGAAATAGAGGTCGGGGAAGACCAAGGGGACGTGGTAGAGGAAGAAGTCAGTCTCATGGAAGGGGTCAAACTGAAATACATTCTGAACAGGAAGAATCCCACTTTGGGAATGTTCAGGAAGAGACGGTACCACATCCAGAATACATAACCAGGGATATGTTGGCAGAGGAAATGGGGAAATTACGAGAGACTCTAACATCTATCATGGGAATACCAGCTAGGGTGGAAGCTGAAAGAGTGGAAGTTCATCCATTTGTTCCAGTTACACATAATAAAGAAGGGGATATTAAGACATTCTTAGCATGTAAACCACCAACTTTTTCTGGGGAAAGAGATCCAGTGAAAGCAATGTGCTGGATCAAGGAGATGGAATTTGTGTTCAACACCATTCGGTGTCCGGAAACAGATAAAGTGCGATTTGATGTTTCGGTATTGAAGTCAAATGCATTATTTTGGTAGGAAGTTGAATCATCTACCAAAACGAATGTTTTACAGACTTTGTCCTGGGAAGAATTCGTGGATAGATTTAAAAATCAGTTCTGTCCCAAAACGGCTGTAAGACAAATGGAGGAAGATTTCCTGAAGCTAGAGCAAGGAAATAGAACAGTACGGGAGTATACCGAAAGATTCATTGAATACTCTCATTTTGTTGAACATTATGTTTCGACTGAATCCAAGAAGATAGAAAGGTTTATTTGGGGTCTGAAACCCTCAATTAGGGAATTCGTTGTTGCTATGAACCCCAATACCTTTCCATTAACAGTAGAGGCAGCTGAAGTGACTGAAAGATATAAGAATAGACAATCAGAAGGAAAGGTTGTTGAGAAAAGAAAATGGGAGGG
>NW_020200591.1:146369-176220 GCF_001531365.2 Cynara cardunculus var. scolymus
CCATAACAGCATTCAGAACAAGGTACGGGCATCACGAATTCTTAGTTATGCCATTCGGCTTAACTAATGCGCCCGCAGCTTTTATGGATATGATGAATAGGGTATGTAAGGAATATCTTGATAAATTCGTTATTGTATTTATCGACGATATTCTTATATACTCTAAAACCAAAGAAGAACATGGGAACATCTTCGTCTGATACTGGAATTGTTGAAAAGAGAAAAACTGTATGCTAAAATGTCCAAGTGTGAATTCTGGTTAAGAGAAGTTCAATTTTTGGGTCATGTTATCTCAGAAGCCGGAGTACAAGTAGATCCAATGAAAATAGAAGCAGTTGACAAATGGGAAGCTAAAAAGACTCCGTCTGAGATTCGTAGCTTTTTGGGTTTGGCAGGTTACTACCGAAATTTTATTCAAGACTTTTCTAAGATAGCCGTGCCATTAACCAAATTGACTCGAAAGAATGTTAAATTCCAGTGGGAAAAAGAACAAGAAGCTTTCCAACTATTAAAGGATCATCTCTGTAGTACGCCAGTGTTAACTCTACCAGAAGGATCCAAAGATTTTGTGGTATACAGCGATGCTTCAAAGTTGGGATTGGGATGTGTTTTAATGCAAAGAGGAAAAGTAATCTCTTATGCGTCAAGACAATTGAAAGAACATGAAAAGCAATATCCAACTCATGACATGGAATTAGCTGTAGTGGTTTTTGCACTGAAAATCTAGAGGCATTATCTTCTGGGAACAAAATGTCAGATTTATACTGACCATAAAAGTTTACGACATTTGTTTAACCAGAAAGATTTGAATATGCGACAGCGTCGGTGGATTGAACTTGTTAATGATTATGACTGTGAAATCCTTTACCACCCAGGAAAAGACAACGTGGTAGCTGACGCTTTGAGTAGAAAGGAAAGAAGTGGAACCATCAAAACTGTAGCAATGAGAATGAATTTGATTCCTGATATTCGTAAGGAAATTCAGAAGTGCCAACAAGAAGCTGTGAAAGAAAAATTTGTTAAAACAGAAAAGTTGGGTAAAATGATTTCAACCTTGGAACAAAATATTGAAGGACTTATGTGCTTTCAAGGGCGAATCTGGGTACCACATTTTGGAGATATCCAAAGTAGGATATTGAATGAAAGTCATAAATCTCGATACTCTATCCATCCAGGTACCAATAAGATGTATCGAGATTTAAAACCTTTTTATTGGTGGCCAGGATTAAAAAGAGATATAGCACGATATGTGGAACAGTGTCTGACATGTTTACAGATTAAGATTGAACATCAGAAGCCGTATGGGAGTCTTCAATCGTTAGAGATACCTGTATGGAAATGGGATCACATTACCATGGATTTTATTATGAAGTTACCTCGAACTCCAAAGGGGTATGATGCGATTTGGGTAATTGTTGATTGTTTGTCTAAATCTGCCCATTTTCTACCGATAAGAGAGAAGTATTCTTTAGAAAAGCTAGCGTAGATTTACATCAAAGAAATTGTTACCAGACATGGAGTTCCCTTGTCTATTATCTCTGATAGAGACAGTCGGTTTACTTCAAAGTTTTGGGGAGAATTACATAAAGCTCTGGGATCTGAAATTCGATTAAGTACAGCTTATCATCCGCATACTGATGGGCAGAATGAAAGAACTATTCAGACTCTCGAAGATATGTTGAGAAGTTGTATCATTGACTTCGAGGGATCATGGGAAGATCATTTACCATTAATAGAGTTTGCATATAATAATAGTTACCATTCCAGTATTCAAGCGGCACCATATGAAGTGCTATATGGACGTAAATATCGAACGCCGTTGTGTTGGAATGAGGTGGGTGAGAAACAGCTGACAGGTCCTGAAATTATCCAAGAAACTTATGAAAAGATCGAACAAATCCGTGAGAGAATCAAAATTGCACAAGATCGCCAGAAAAGTTATGCAAATAATCGTCGAAAGCCGATTGAGTTTGGTATAGGTGATTTTGTGATGTTAAAAGTTTCGCCATGGAAGGGTGTTGTCAGATTTGGAAAGAAAGGAAAGCTCAGTCCGAGGTAAGTAGGGCCATTCAGAGTATGTAAACGAATTGGGCCAGTAGCATATCAATTAGAGCTACCAGAGGAGTTGAGTCTGATTCACAACACCTTTCATGTGTCGAATCTGCAGAAATGCTTGGCTGATCCAAACCTAGCTGTACCTTTGCCAGAGATTCAATTACACAGTAAATTAAATTTTGTGGAAACACCAGAAGCCGTAATTGACAGAAAGATTAGGGTGTTGAGAAACAAAGAGATAAGTTTGGTTAAAGTACRGTGGAAATTTCACAAAGGACCGGAAGCGACATGGGAATTGAAGTCAAAGATGAGATCAGAATACCCATGGCTTTTTGATTAAAGGAATTCCGGGACAGAATTCTTTTAAGGGGTGTTAAACCGGATAAGCCTTGAGCGGCTTATTGTCCGGATAGTGAATCGATCAAGTGGTGAGCGGTTTATTTAAACCGGTCAAGTCCTGAGCGGATTGTTGTCCGGACTTGATAACCGGACAAAAATAATTTTGCTTCTAGATGTTAAACCGACCAAAGCTTATGTGGTATGTTGTCCGGACTTGATATCCGGACAAAGATGATTCTAAATCCTAAGTATTTAAAACCGGATAATGCTTGACCGGATGTTGAGCGGATGTTGACTGGATTGTTGACCAGGATTTGTGTTGAAAATATTTTGAAAGAAATTTTTATTTTCTCATAAAATGAAGATTTGATATAAATGATTTTTGGACTGATAACAATTCCAATGGTTGCGGTCGATTTGGAATTATTTTGTAAATGTTTTGATGAAGTGATAAGGGTGGCATATCAAGGAGAGGTGTCCATTTGATATAAGGGTGGCATATCAAGGAGAKGTGTCCATTTGATATAAGGGTGGCATATCAAGGAGAGGTGTACCATGRGATAAGGGTGGCATATCAAGGAGAGGTGTACATTTGATATAAGGGTGGCATTTGTATGTGCGTGGTTTTATATAACTCTTTTTATTATATCCTTTAAGACTACTGAGGTCTGAAATCTTTATTTCTTTGTGATTTAAGGATTTAGGATCAAGGTTCTTAATTAGAAATCATAGACTGGATGTTATTGAGGAGAAAAGAACAGGTTTGGTATGAAACTTTGTTTAAACCTCGTTTGATGAGAAAAAGTTTAAAGGTGGCACTATATGGAACCCGATTGGTTCAAAAGTATGAGATTTGAATAGCTGCGTGATTAGCTTGGAAAGTGGAAAATGATTTGGTATTACGTTCTTGTGTATTCATATATTTAKTTATATATATGAATAGTTGTTTTATAAAKGTTTTGGTGATCCWTCACCCWGCAATGACATGAATAGGGTATCTCACTAGACTTTTCAGTCTAACCCTCGTTTTTTTGTAATTTTAAATATGTGTTGCAGGAGGTGCAGAAGGTAAGGGAAAAGGAAAGATGTAATGTTTTTCTTATATGTGTTGCAGGAGGATGACATGTTTGAAATGAATGAGTTGGATGAATATCTATCAGAGAACTTGTTACCGCAGGACGAAGGGTTTGATATATTAATGTGGTGGAAGTGCAACGGTGCTAAGTTACCTATCATGCAGCGAATTGCGAGGGATGTGTTGGTCATTGCTTCAGAATCGGCTTTTAGCATGAGTGGAAACAAGGTAACGAAACAACAAAGTCGACTAAACTCGCAAACAATTAGAGTTTTGATGTGCAACCAAAGTTGGTTAAGAAAAGAAATTGAAGGTAGTAATAAATTGTTTGTTATAATAATTACGTAAATTGGTATATACAATTTTTTTTACTTGCATTATTTTATTTCAGATAAAAAGCACGGAGAACCAAAAGGATTTGATAAAACAATTGCATACGATAAAAATGTTGATTGTTGAGGGACTAAATGACTAGAATTATGTGTTACTTGGAAAAAACTTGTTTTGAATTTTACATCTCATTGGATTATTGTTAATTTTACAATATTATTATTTTTATTTGGCAAGACTATATATGATGTAACGATGATGTTGTTGCTTGGAAAAAGCTTATTAATTTTAATTTTACCGGCTCTTACCGGGTCTTGGTACGGGTCTGTTGACCAGGGGTTGACCAAAATTTGATCGGGGCCGAAAAGTTATTCCCGTACCCACCGGGGTCGAGGATTGCAAACCCTGCCCCATCCCCGCCATGTTGCCATGCCTATTTGTTACTATCAAATGGAAGAACAACTCATTCAAGATTCTGAATCCCAATGTATTTAATTGCATAATCAACTTGCAAAATTCATCACGACACAAATATAGTCGAGTTACTTCAAAAAAACAACATTGATTTATTTGGGACGAAGCCCCTATGGCACATAAACACTACTTTGAAGCATTGGGTAAAAGTTTGTATGACATAATGAGTGGTCGTTATTAAAATAGTCAAGATAAACAGTTACCCGACCAACTCGTACGGGTTGGGTTGGGTTAGATTGTACTTTGGTTTGGGTTAAGATTTTTCAAACTGCAAGCATTGGGTTGGGTTGTTCAAATGTCTTCAACCCGATCAACCTAACCTATGAGTACCCCTAGGTACACCTTATGTCCTTGACTCTCCTTTCCCTCTGTCCCAGCTAACGTGCATACATTTTCCCCATATTTTTTCAGTTTCTTATGTAACACTTCATACAATCAGGTAAGCACTCTCCATAATAGTATTTTATATCCCATCGCCTCACGACCAAGTACCTTTTTGGGTTGTCCCAAAAATTGCAGCCTTTCATTGCTTGGTAATGGTACATGTTCAATTCAAAGTAGCTTTTTTGTTGATTAGTGATAATTACTATGATGTTGTTAACTTTGAATCTGTTCACAATTTTTTATTTATTTTATCCTTGTTAAGAGATAGTTTAGATATTTGACCAATAACCAATCATTTTTATTAAACTACATGTCAAGTTAAATGTTGGCCCCCTAAGTGTTTTATATTTTCTTTTCATTTGTTAATTCGTAACATCATTTTGTGCCATCGTTTAACAGGTTTTAGAAAAGTCCAAAGAGTTATTTAACAGGTTTTGGAATGTCCAAGGACTAATTTAACAGGTTGTGGAATGTCCAATGATTTATTTGTTCCAAAACATTGTCCAAGTACTTAATCGTTCCAAACACTAAAGTCCAATGGGTTATTTTGGACTTTTCCCATATATTTTTTTTATGAAAGTAGGTTGTTATTTCATGTATTTAGCGCTCTACAATTTTCCACATCCAAAATTTCTAAAATAAGCTTTTTTGACTCTTCCGATCCAAGGCCCACCCTCAAGGCCTCAATCTTACAGATCGGCCTGTTGTTGTCTCAGTCCGCATTCATGCACTCAGCTTCGCCCTCACGTAACCACGCTTTACCGTAACGCATTGAGCTCCACTCTCGGGTGGAATCTTGATATTTCTAGGACTATAGGTTCAATAAATCGTTTCTTGATTTTCCGACCGTCGTTTATTTACTTTTCTATCATAAGTAGATAGGCTTATATTCATACCGATTGTTGGTTTTTATAGACAAGATCAATTTGATTCATATCAATATTGTGTTGTAAAATGCTTAATATTTGATGAGATATCTTATAATGTACTTCTATTTTGTAATTTAGGACTAGTTATCAATGCACCTAATTCACAGTTCTTTAGCAAACTATGTCATTTTGGTGGTAGTTTATGAATATTGATATACAGAAGTAGCAATACTTCAAAACTAAGTTAATTAGTTTTAATCCTTAATTACTTGACACTTTAATTCATACACTTTTAGTTCCATGAATCTTGTTGAGATATTTGTTTTAAAGTTGTTCGATAGTGTTGACTCTTGACAATGTCGTTAAATTGTTATTTGAAATATTTGGCGGTGCTTGCAAATTGTTTGGAGTATATGACATTTTTTATTAACAATTTTCACTGTTTGCAAAGTGTTACACTAATTTAGTTACATGCATTTATTTTTGGATTGAATGTTGCTATCATATAATATCTATACTACCTTAATATTCATTAACATCAAAGTCTTAATTACATCACAACATGCATAGAGTAATGTTTTTTGAAGCATAAAAACTGAAAATCTCTTAATTACTTCTTAGGAAGCATAATGTACAAGTGAAGAATGCATATGACTTCACCATATGAGAATTTTGACTTTTTAATTGTTGCAACTTTTACTTTTGCAACACAGATACAATTTTCACTTTACAGACTCCTATTCCTCCTTACTCAGGCTTTGCTTTCTTTTGCTTAGTTTCTTCAGACTCATTTTCATGATTTTTTCTTCCCCAAATTCATATATTAGAGTATTCGATATTTTAAGGAGGTTTCAGATATTTCTTTCTTTGGTCAAGCTCTATTTCTCCCCAATTTCATGTTTCAACTGTATTTAAAGATAGATCAATTTGGATGCTCGTCTGTGTAAAAATATGACTAGGAGGTTCTGTATTCTACATTCCCTAAAACCTCTCCTAGAACAAGCTCTCAAACTGAGGTAAGATTCCTTTTGATTTTCATTTTGGTTTTGATTTTCATTTTGTAACCTAAATTTCTAATTTTTCCATGGTTTTCATTTATATAGAGACGATTTTGTTCATATATAGACGTTTCAATCTTAATCTCCAACGGTAAGATGCATTTCCCAATGTTTAATTTCACATGATTTTATCAATTACACCTCAAATGTTTGATTAAAAGCCTATGTCACTTCAATTGTTTTTTATTTCACTTAATTTTAACTATGCACTTCAAGTGTTTGATGAAATGCCTCAACCACTTTTGTGATAAAATTCAACAACATACACAAGTAGAAGCAAGGAATTCGAATCTTGGAGACATTTGAAACATGAAATTGGTCTTTATTTTTTATTTTTATTTTTATTTTTATTTTTATTTTTGTGTTCTATAAATATCTTCTCTTTGTATAATGTTAACTCTGACAGAAGATATTAAGAAAATAAATACATAAAAAAGTTATATTAAGTATGATAGAAACATGAGTGAAGATGTTGATACAAGTGATGTTTATAAAAGACAAAAAAATAAAGATAAGTATGAGAAGATATTGATACCAATGATGTTTGTATTCATTTAAAGGTTAATAAAAAGTTAGATCAAGTATCATTTATCACCGAAAAATGATGGTCTTCATTTATGATATAGTGGGGGTTACTATTGATCATTTTTGCTTCACACGTGCATCGGTACACCACAGGCATGATGGAACTTCAGTATCACCATCAAATGATGGAACTTCATCATGGAAGTAACATGCAATCCATGGACATAATTTTTGGAAGATTGCCCCTCTGTTAAACATTCCAAGTTCATCATGACTATGTCAAAGCTTTTGTTATAAATTTTGGGAGGTTGTCCCTCTTTTAAACATTCTGAGCTAACCATGACTATGTCAAAGCTTTTGATTATAAGAGAGTGTAAAAAGTAGTAAATTGGAATACGAATGTCCTCATATTTGTGAATGAACAAAGATAATTAGATGTCCACAATTCTACTTTAGTTTATCTCAAAATAAGTGTCTACTTTTCAATTTTACTCTTATTTATGAAAAGGAGAAATTCATTACTCCCTCTATCGTTAAGGGTAAAGTTGTCATCTACAACTTAAAGATCCCTAAAACCAACTCCGTGAGTATTTGCTTCATACTTATAAATCAGATATCTGATATTGTGGAAGGTTGTAAACACCAAATATTTGATAAAACCATTGAGTGAGAAAGATATCTAGTTAGAAAGCTTTGGGTACATAGTTTGCACAACAAGCACAAACTTTTAAGTTCACTTGAGGATGATTCAAAGTATGCAACAGAGATAGCTTTTGGTCTGCAGTTGATGTTAGTTTAGCTTAGGTCTTCAGTTGATGTTAGCTTAGTCTTAGTCCTAAATTTATTAAACTATTTTTGTTTACTTAGATAGTTAGATGATTTTGTACTAAATCGTTGTTTTTCCTAATATAAAACACATTCTGATTTTTTTCAACTTTTCTATAGTTGCAAAATGAACTAACATGTTGCATTTTGGATTTCAAAAAAGTCGAACTTACAAATTCTGGTGTGATGAACGACTCAGGTTACAGTGAACTCTTTGTCCTGATTGAACTTAAGACATGTATGTATGTTTATTATATTATTTCTTATTAGAAGATACATTTACTTCTGAATATATTGTTTCACACTATCCAAAATGGTTACGTCAGGACAAAGCAGGGACAAATTACACATGGTTTAGAGATGTTTTAAGTTTTTCCATTTATATTTTCATTTTTCTTGCAAGTGTTGATGATAAAATTTCATGGATGGGTTGATAAATGTAATGTGTCAATCTAAAACCACATATAAGCAGCCTGATAAATGTTTAAGCTAAAACTTGCCCATATTAATCATGATTGTTGTCATGTGGAATTTGTCATACTTTATTAAGAGTTTACTAGCAAGAGCAACTTCTCTATTCATGTAGTTACTAATTAATTCTGTATCCACCACACTCTAAACGAAAGTCCACTAAAAACAATACAAGCATATATTTTAAAATAGTTGGTCAACTGTATTTATAACATTTTATGCTAATGGGAGCTTCTAGTTGGATTCTGATTCGTTGATGCAATTGTGTTATATGCTTCATTAATTAAACCAAACAATAAGCTGGACTATTTTGACCCAAGTACTGAATGCTTGTTCTTTTCTTTGTATTTGCAGTGAAGCAGATGAAATCTATAAGATTTGCAGTGTGATAGGGAGCCTAACGGAGAGTTCATGGGCTGAGGGACTTGAGCTTGCAAGTACCATCGGTTATCTGTTTCCAGAGGTTTAGTTCCTCTTTTCTTTCCTTTGCCATCATAATATTCTGTCAGTCAGATGCCTTCTACTCATCAAAAGTATTGTTGTATGAAAATGGTTGTTTCATTAAAATGTGTAACTCTATGGGGCATATATCTGTTTCTGTGCATACTAATCTTAGTATTTACAAGCGTTCTGTTTGGTCACCAAGTATTTGCACTATTTCTTCACTTTGCTCAAGCACTTGATCGTAAAACACTTTATGTCGTGACTAGATCTTATTTGAAGTATATGATATTTATACATGACAAATGAACTCATGTATCTTCCTCACCTTTGGTGAGCTTTGAACCCTTGATCTTCTTGGGCATAAATTTCTGGATACTTAATTTCTCTTTTTTGTAATTTGTGATAGCAACTTGCTGGAGTACCTCTTTCTGCATTGATACCATCTACAAGCAAGGATGGAGTTGATCTGATTGCAGTAAGCACCAGTTTTTCTATGCTTTATAACACCATTTATTTTCCACATTTCAAGAGATGTGCAACAGGAAGTCAAAAATTTAATGGTTCTGTTATGTAGTCACTCTATTCTTGGATCCATGTAAGAGGCCTACATCCTTGGAACTATATGTAAGAGTCAACACTCTCGATTATATTATATGTACGATTTTAGTCCATCAAGATGGCACCAACAATTTACCCACTAATATTAAAGGGGTAAGACTCTTGGTCCTTGCTATCGCTCTTAACGGGCAAGATTTTTTGTCTTTGTCATGTTAATCAGGTAAAGTAAATTGACTTTGTAAGCACTTACCAAGTAAGCGTTCCGTAAACGACCATAATTTCTTTTTATCAATTAGACTATACATTCAAAATAAATACCATACACCCCCTAAGCCATTATGTACAAATGTGTTTTCTCTGTTCAATAAAGCCATGCATCCCGCCGCATTGCGCAAGCAAATAACTAGGAAATAAATCATCAATACAAGTTTATCGGTTGATGTTCTTGACAAGGTCTTCTTGTATTTTCTTGAAATCATAATCTATGTCACTCTATTTCTTTACAGAGTCCAATGGGTCAAGTTTTTTCCTTCTACCAGTTTAGACTGCTGTCAACTAACATTTATTGGTAATAATTGTTTGCATTGTAGCTTATATAGCCTATGATGTTCCCTAACTCAATGAACCAAAATCAGTAGGCTATGCTTTCTCCCTAAGTGTCCGTAAATATATATATATATATATATATATATACTATATTATAAAGTATTTGACAAAAAATCTTAAAAACTATTTGTTATGCACGTAGTACTGTTTGTTGATCCATATTGCTTAAAATTTAAGATTACAAGTAAATTGTGCGTAAGTACAACTTATTAAAGCTATATATTTGAATTCGTGTAACTAATTGTGGATAAACATAATTAAATATTGGATAAACATCTCATTTTAAATATAAACAATCTAAAATTTAATTAGTATAATCATTGAGTTTTAACAGAATACTTAGTTATTATATTTATAAACAAATTATATTATTAAACCTAAATTAAATTACTTCGTTATTAAACCTAAATTAAATTATAATAA
The DNA here is from genome assembly GCF_001531365.2 of Cynara cardunculus var. scolymus. NCBI lineage: Eukaryota > Viridiplantae > Streptophyta > Magnoliopsida > Asterales > Asteraceae > Cynara > Cynara cardunculus. The sequence goes on from NW_020200591.1 coordinate 156,806, forward strand.
AAAATTTGAATTAAGGAATATACAAACAAGAACTTTTTAATAGTTAATTTGATACTAATATTGATATATTTTTTACAAATTTTNAAAAGGTTAATTTGATATATATATATATATATATATATATATATTAAATTTTATAATATTTTTAAATTTATATTTTATTCAAAAATAAAAACATTATCGCATTCTAAAAATCAGATAAAACTGTATCATATCGACATAAAAAAAGAATAAAATGAAACACTGAGAGCGAGATGTGTCTCGATGCATTGCACGAGTACCCTTCTAGTGTTTGTGTGTGTAGAGAGAGAGAGAGAGAGAGAGGAGCGATCAAATGCAAACCACCTCCTTTGGTGCAAACACTACAAACTAATCTCATCAATCCATTTTCTTGATCAATGGTCATGATTAAAATGTGTTATATTAGGAAAGTAAAAAATAAAATAAAATAAAATAAAAGGTTTAATATTTAATCAAGAAAGGGCAAAATTGGTAAACCATTTTTAACTTCCAGCCATATTGTTCGACCCTTTTGGAAACATTTTGGAAACTGTATCTCATTTTAAAAAATAATACGATTTCATTAGTGAAATTGGTTTCATCAATAAAAACATTTTAGAAATTGTATCTCATTTTTTTCATTAGTGAAATTTGTTTTATTGTTTGTCTGCATAATGCAATTTTAGTCAGATATGGTTCAGTCAATGGAACATTTTCCAAAAATCTGAATAACATGTTTTCGTTAATGAAATTTGTTTCATCATTGAAATTAGTTTCATGGACTCCACAGTTACAAAAACTGAATGACATTGTTTTAAGCATTGAAATTTGTTGAAATGTTTCCTAACCAAAATGGAATTGGTTTCATGGTTTCTAACCAAGATGAACTCGGTTTTACATATGAAACTAAAAATTGTTCAGTCAATGAAACATTTCAAGAATTGAATAATAATAATTCATTCATTTTTAAATTGGTTTCATGTTTTCTAGTCAAAATGGAATCTGTTTCATGGTTTATAGTCAAGATGAAATTAGTTTTATTAATGAAACCAAATATGGTTCAGTCAATGAAACATTTCAAGAATTGAATAATAATAATTCATTCATTTTTAAATTGGTTTCATGTTTTCTAGTCAAAATGGAATCTGTTTCATGGTTTATAGTCAAGATGAAATTAGTTTTATTAATGAAACCAAATATGGTTCAGTCAATGAAACATTTCTGGACCTGAATACTATTATTTCATTAATGAAAGTAGTTTCATGATTTCTAACCAAAATGAAATTAATTTCATTTTTGGAACATTTTGATGTAGTATTTTTACAAATAGATTATTTTGTTATTATGACAATGAAATAAATAATTTCATAACAAATAAATTATTACAATAGACTTTGTAATTGATGTAGTATTTTTAATTTAATAAAAGAATATAAAATGTTAATGGTAATAATTATATATAAAAATCAATTGATTTACAGTTTCCTTAAGACAGTTACTCTATTTAATCTTTCATATTTAAAAACAATTAAAATATTACCAAGATTATCTATTATAAAGTAAAATGACATTCATACCCTTATTTATTAAAAATAAAGAGAAAAACATGAAATTATTCTATTGGTTGATGGTGGTTTCTATTGTTTGAATGAAATAAGAGGTTTGCAAAGTAACCTCCTCTCTCTCTCTCTATCTCTCTCTCTCTCTCTCTCTCTCTCTCTCTATATATATATATATATGGGTTGGTTTATTTTGTTAACCAAGATTATTGTGTTAACTTTGTTAACCAATCTTGGCCATTGATTCTTACAATAAACGGTTGTGATTAATCATGATAAAAGATTAATTTTTTAAATTTACAATTTCCAAAAACATATGTGAACAAAGGGAAAAATGGTACTTAGCTATTTTTTTTATGTAACTCCATATCATTAATTGGGAGTTACAAAATTAAAAAATCTCATTGTTTTTGTTAATGTAAGAACCATATGAACACATACACACACACACACACACATATATATATATATATATATATAAGCCATTAAGTCAAATACGAACAAAAATTGTCATATATATGAACTTGGACTACATAACATTTATGAACACAATATGAGCATAATAAGAATAGCTGCTACACGAAAAGAAAATAAACAAAAAAACAGGTATGAACACAAAATGAACAACTTATGAACAATAGTTTTTTTATTATGAACACATTCAAGAGCGAGTCAATGTTGAGATATGCAGCTAGTGTGCATATGAACACAATGTGAACACTTGTGAACAATAGTTCCTTCATTATGAATACATTCAGGAGCGAGTCAATGTTGAGATATGCAGCTAGTGTACATATGAACACAATATGAACAGCTTGTGAACGATAGTTCCTTCATTATGAACACATTCAGGAGCGAGTCAATGTTGATATATGTAGCTAGTGTACATATTGACACAATATGAACACTTGTGAACAATAGTTCCTTTATTATGAATAATGGATTTATCCATAATAGCTTGAACGATACCGAAAACTTTACTACCGAGTCTCTTTTACCAATCACAAATTCAAAAACATTATAGATAGAAAAATCAATATTATAAAAAAAGGATCAATAATAAATTAACAAAAATTATAAATTCATATTAGATGCCTTGATTCATGTCCCTACCAGAACATATATGAACACAACTGAACGTATATGAATACACCTGAACGTATATGAACACTAGTTGCAGTCTATGGCAGGTTAAGAATCACAAGCAGCTGATGGAGCCGAATGGTTATCAGAATTGGATTGCATAACAAATTAAGTTGATGATGAACTCATTCCATTTGAACATATGCACTGGGCTCGTAGTAATAATTAAAGAAAAAACTACCAACACAATATATGAACTATTAAAAACACAAAAATATCATAATCAACATAATTTCGATTTAAAATTCATACGAACACTTATGAATACACACAGTTCATTAGATGCCTTGATTCATGTCTCTACTAGAACATATATGAACACTAGTTGCAGTATATGGCAGGTCAAGAATCACAAGCAGCTGATGGAGCCGAATGGTTATCAGAATTGGATTGCATAATAAATTAAGTTGACGATGAACTCATTCCATTTGAACATATGAGTTGGGTTCGTAGTAATAATTAAAGAAAAAGTTACCAACACAATATGAACTATAAAAAACATAAAATATCATAATCAACATAATTTCGATTAAAACGAATACAATAACATATTAATCCATTATCAATACAAACGCTTTAATTATTGTCTTCACTTCCGGAAGTCGAAGTCCAATTGTCATCATAAACCATTTTAACCTTCCCATTGTTGTCGAGATGTTTTCCAATGGGTTTATTAGCTTGAATAATATCAAAAATTTTACTATTGGATCTCCTTTAACAATCACAAATTCAAGACACATTATAGATAGATAAATCAATATTATAGAAAAACAAGATCAATAGTAAATCAACAACAATTATAGGATTTTTTTGATTTTGTAACTTCCAAGTAATGATATGGGAGTTACATACAAACTAAAATTACATATTTACCCTTGTCATTAAATTATGAGATGGATATGAACCTAGATAAAAGATGGAGTTTCATTGGTTGAGCTTGGTTAACAAAGTTAACACAATAATCTTGGTTAACATTTGAACCAAGCTATATATATATATATATATATATATATATATATGTTTCTCTTCAACAACACACTATGCATTTTTAACCATTCTTTATCGCAGGTAACTAACTCAGGCTTCCAAACAATACTACCGGAATTGATCTTCGAGGTAACTAGTTTTTCATTTTGAACCAACATATATGTACTGCTTTTTAGTTTCATTTTTCTATCGATTGGAATCGATTTGGATTGGTTTGTGTTTAGTATTAGTTGGTTGGTTTGTGTTATGTTTAATTTCATGTTATCTAAAACAGTTGTGGGTAGAAACAAGTTCTATTTTCTGCTTCTAAAAAGGTAGAAACAGGTTCCATGGTTACCAAGTAAATACCGATTTTATCGTTTGCTTTTGATCGATTTCTCTATCAAGTAAAGTTGTAGAAATAGGTTCCACTTTTTGCTGCTTTGTTACTTGTGGTTAATCAAACAGATTGTATAATGATAATACAAGTAACCTTTCTTTTTTGTTGAGGATCAAATGGATTGCTTAAATTTTTTGTATTGTATCAGCTTGCTTTCTTGGAACCAATTTCGGTGTGTTTGTGTTTAGTATTAATTGGTTTGTTTGTATTGAATTTGATTTGTTTGTTTTCAGTATCGATTAATTTCTTGAACCAATTTACATCTATTACTTTGAAATTTTGTATCCATCAATTTATTAATCAAACATACACCTGTTACTTTGAACTGGTAGAATTTGGTTATCAGGATGCATTACGATTCCCTTACAATATCGCATCAATGGCTAGATTTCCAATTTACAACTTGAACTGACAGATTTGGTTATCAGGTCTGGATTACAGAAGATACTGAAATTGGAGAAGAAGTTCAAAATGGAAGTTCAAAAAGATGATATAGCAAATGAAGCAAACATTTGGATGATGATCATGATGGAGCTTCAAAAGATGAGTCTCCTACTAATTCAGATTAGTACCCATAGAAATCAATCTCAAGATTTCTTGATCATGTTTAGCATCACCCACATAAATCAATACCTAGATCAATCTCAAGATTTCTTGATCATGATTAGCAATACCCATAGAAATGATTAGCAAATTTTTCTTCACTATACTTTATAGATCAATTTCAAGATTTCTTGATCATGATTAGCAACACCCATATAAATGATTAGCAGTTTTGTTTACTATACTCTGTAGATTAATTACAAGATTTCTTGATCATGATTAGTGTTGATCCTCTCTCTCACAGTGATTTGATGATAATCTCTTTTACCTTATACAAAGTATTTATGTTTCTATCTTTCAGTTCCAGCGATCATCACTGAGTCTGTTCAGTGATCGCTGAGAACATGTAATGTAAATCCATCAGCGATAGCGATACTTCAAGAAGACAAAACTCACACCAAAGAACCTTCAACAAAAGTCAAAGACTGAAACTGAAGATTAGAGACTGGCGAGTTCATGATCCGAAGCGATATTCAGTGATTACAATCTGGTCTATACATGTGTGAAGATTGCCCAAGCCTCAGCGAATGCTGAAGAGACATCCAGGTTATTCCAGGATTCAGCGATCAAAAGAAGCTTGTTGAACATAATTGTTTTTGTCTTGTCCTTATACGCACAAAAGGACCAACCCATACCCTTTCTAGAGCATAGTACGGTACGAAGCCGATTAGTTGACTCTACTACCCACCAACTCCATGACAGGATGTCTGCTCATGAATAGGCTTTTGTACTATTCACTGTAGCAAAGGACAAATATTTCTCTAAAGACTTGACGTGTGTTCAAACCCTATTGCATTGCATTAAATGTGCATTTAATGCAGTGGGTATAAATATATGTGTTCTATTTCTATACAGATATATATACTCTTAGTCTTGAACCCTAACTTACGTTCATAAGTAAAAGAACACACATCTAAGAACACAATACACTTATCTCAAAAGCAAGTTAGAATCCCTTTTTAGTATTCTAAATAGTTCTTACCCAGAAAGAACTTACTTTCTTCTAAGTCTTAAACAACAAATCATTTCTCTTAGCTAAGAATTAGTGTGTAACTTAAATTGTTTAGATAGGTTATCTTCATCGCAAACAATCTTGTAAAAGCTGTATTGATCCTTCTTTATCAATATATATTTTAAATTTGAAAAGTTTAATGTGTTTGTATTCATCCCCCCCTTCTACAAACGGTTATGCACATCTTGTAGACCCTAACGGGACCAACAAATGGTATCAGAGCAGTGTATTTTCTATTCTTGTTGTTTAGTTATTTTTATGCATTATATTATCTTTTTATTTGGATAATCTTACTACTTTCTAATGGCTTTACAAAACATAAACAAACACTTTCATGACAATGGCTCTCTTGCCAAACCACCGTGTTTTATCTGAGACAACTTTAGTCTTTGGAAAAATCGGATATCCCTCTTTCTGGAAGACGTGGATCCTGAAATTTCACATTATATAGAATATGGACCATATATTCCATATGCCATTTCTCTGGTTGTTCCTGAAACAGCTACGACTGCCGTGATTCCTAAACGGCAGATTCCAAAGCTCCCTCATCAATGGAGTGATGAAGACAAGAAGAAGATAGCTACAGACACTCGTGCAAGGTCTATTGTTAGACCCCATAATAGCTATGTCTCTTTTTGATGAGGTTTATCATTCTGTAATGAAACTCAGAACCTCGAAAGCCATGTGGGACACTTTATGTGTTCAATATGAAGGAACCTCTCAGGTTCAAGAATCAATGAAGATTAATTTAGTATGACAATATGAAACTTCATTTGTGGAAAGACTAAAACATTATCTGAAGTACATCAGCGTTTTAATTGTCTTCTTATAGATTTAAGAACTATAGGCAGGGAATATTCCAATTCTGAAACTTTAACTAAGCTTCTGGAATGTTTGCCTGAGTCTTGGGATACTTATGCCATGTGTCTCAAGATATCCAATGACATGTCCTCTCTTTCCCTCAACACTCTTTACGGGATATTGCTCAATCATGAGCAGTCTCGACAGCTGAAAAGAAATCTAATCAAGGATTCCAAAGAAATGAAGAGCTCTTCGTTAGTTATAATCTCTGAAGATGTTTTAGCTGAAATCCCATCTTCTTCTTCTTCTCTTCCTCTTGTTGTTATCACTGAGTTAGATTCTACTAACTCTGAGGATTTATCAGAACCTGATCTTGCAGATTTGATGAATCACGGGCGCTTTTAACTAAATTTTTTAGGAGATTCACCAAGAAAAGTAACTTCCGTAGATCTCCTTCGCTGACCATCAAGGAAAAGTCAAAGTCTCATAACATAGACAAGGCTTCAGTGATCTACTACAACTGTCACTGCAAGGGTCACTTTGCTGGTGAATGCAGGTCTAAGAAAGCTGTGACGTTATCTTCTAAAACTCCATCCTCCTTCAGATCTAAGGATGACAAATACCTGATGGAAAAGTACAAGAAGCTGAAGAACTTCTAGTGAAAGTCCAAAGGTCTTGTCGCTGAAGAGCATGACTGGGCTTATTCGTATGAAGAATCATCATCTGATGAGGAAGACATGGCCTATATCTGCTTGATGGCCAAGGATATCAAAGAAGAAGCTTCTGAGATGACTACTTCTCATGATCCCTCATCATCTTCACCTGCTCAGGCATGTCTCCTGAATGAACCCTCTTTTTCTTCCTCTTCTAGCCTATCGGTTTTAGAGGCTGGGTAGCAGGAGCAACTTTTAATTTATTATGAGCCCAAACGATGGATTCAATAAGTTCACGCTGACGGTGGACCCTTACAATGCCCTGAATGGCAAGTCTAAAGCAGTAATGCTTAATCTTGATTTTCAAGAACAGTTGAACATTTGTCATTCAAAGACCAACGAGTTGACTAGGATGGAAGAAGATCTTAAAGATCATGTCATTATGAACCAAACCATCACTGTCAAATGCGAACAGGCTATCGCTAAGTGTGAACAAGCAATTGTTGAACTCAGGGTTGAGAAGGCTACCATAGAGGAATGGTGCAAAGCCTCTGTCAAGGCCTCAGAGATCATTAACGCTCAGATCCCTGCCAAGATGAAGACTGGCCTAGGATTTTTCTATGATCAGGAAGAAAGTGTCACTGAAAGCTCCATGCTCAATTTTGGCACCTTTGTCTCTTCTATTCCTGACACTTCTTCCTCTCAATCTTTTTTCGATGAGAGTCGTCTTGATGGAACTCCTTCGAGTTCAAGTTGCAAAGACAAGGGTAAATCCATTGTCAAATCAACTCTTTCTAAGAAGGCTAACAAGTCAAATAGATCTAAATCTATTCCTTCATCTTGCAAACCTTCTTCTTCTTCAGGGACCAAGAAATTTGAATCCTCTCAGAAATCTAAGTCTTAGCTGAAGGTGAATGCTTCACCTAAGGACTCCAAATCCTCTAAAGTCCTCCTAGAACTAATGAGAAGGGAATCCTTGGAGCTGGTCTCTCTTCAAATCTGGTACTTCCTGGCCCTAAAGCTACCTTCAGCTATAGGAAGTGTAAACACTATGGTGAAACTATACACATTGCCAATAAGTGTCCTTCTGCAGCCAAAGATGGTCCACCAGCCAAGGGCAAGAAAGTAGCTAAGGCTAAAAACTCAACCAAAGAAAAATCATCCACTAAGGTTGTTTAAGCAACCAAGGTGAAGAAAACCACTAGAGCCTCCTCTTCGGGCTCAGTGAAGAAAACTACTGATGTTAAGCTTTCAGTATCAAATGTTGTAGTTCCCACCACTGAAGCCTCTTCATCAGGCTTAGTGAAGACAGCCTCTGACGCTATCTCTCTAGCGTTAGAGGTTGTTCCTATTTCCACTAAAACCTCTCCAAGTTCAGTGAAGCCGTCTATTGATGTTGGTTCTTCAGTTTCAGTAGATGAAGCCTCTAACATTGCTGGACCCAAATAGATGGGTGCCAAAAGCATTTTTAAACTGTTCCCTTATATAGGAAGTCAAAGGCATATGGTATCTTGATAGTGGATGCTCAAGGCACATGCCCGGAGACAAATCCCTGTTCATTGACTACAAGGAAAAAAGAGGACCTTCTGTGACCTTTGGAGGTAATGGAAAAGGATATACCAAAGGTTTTGGTATATTAACCAATGGCGCAACCACATTCAGGCATGTTCCATACGTTGAAGGACTGAAGCACAACCTCCTCAGCATCATTCAACTGTGTGATAAAGACTACATAGTGAAGTTCTCTAAGAATTCATGCTACATTTATGACAAAGATGATAAGGTTGCCTTGACCGGTTCTCATCTAGATAATGTCTACATCATCAATATGGATTCTTCAATCACTGAGAATAGATGTTTCTTCTCTAAAGCTTCGTCAGACATCAAGTGGTTGTGGCACAAACGGCTTTCTCACCTTAACATCAAGACACTCAATGAGTTGTCTAGAAATGATCTTGTCACTGGTCTTCCTCAACACTCCTTTGCAAAGGAATCTCTTTGCTCAGCATGTGAAAAAGAAAAACAAACAATAGCTAGCTTCAAATCAAAACAAATATCTTCAGTGACATCGCCTCTTCAACTACTACACATAGATCTCTTTGGTCCGGTGAATGTGCAATCTATTGCTGGAAAGAAGTATACACTTGTCATTGTTGATGAGTATTCCAAGGTACACTTGGGTCTTCATTCTCAAATCCAAAAATGAAGCACCTTAAGACATCATATCGTTCATCACGAAAATAGAAGTACTTAACAACATTAAAGTACAGTCTATTATAGGTGACCATGGTACTGAATTCAAAAATAGTACTGTGGATAACTTCTTTGAGGACAAGGGAATTTCTCAACTCTTTTCTTCAGTGAGAACTCCTGAGCAAAATGGGGTCGCTTAAAAAAGAAATCGAACAATCATTGAGGCTGCTTGAGGTCCCATCTCCTTACTAATTTTTGGGATGAAGCTGTCAACACCGCTTGTTTCACTCAGAATCGATCACTGATCATTAAGAGGTTCAAGAAGACAGCCTATGAACTTTTCCATGGCAGAAAGCCCTCTATTAGCTTTCTACACATCTTTGGTTGCACGTGTTATATTCTCAACAACCGTGATCAACTAAGAAAGTTTGATCCCAAAGTTGATGAAGGAATCTTTCTTGGATATTCTTCAGTGTCCAAAGCCTTCAGAGTATTCAACAAATGCCGACAGACACTAGACGAAACTATTCATGTCACATTTAATGAATTTCAATTAGCTAATTCAAAACCCATCTTAAATGATGAAGATGAATTAGAAAACTGGATGTTCTATCATTATGGACAACCTGAAGCTTCCTTCAGCGTTCCTATCAACACTGAAGCCCCAGAAGCTAAAAAAGAACCATTAATCATTCCAGCTACAGCTAGTCACACCAATGTGTCTTCTTCAGAGATCGTTGTTGTGTCCATTAGCTGTGTTCCTCCCTCTACTTCAAACACTGATCAATCAGTAAATGAAATGCCTTCAGTATCTGAACCTATTTCATTCGATGAATATGAGGCTCCTTTAGCAATTGTTCCAGTCACTAAAGATACTGCAGCTGAAGCCTCATCCACTGTTCTTGAAAATTCTCTACTCAGATGATAATCTTCTACCAGCTCAGCGATGGACGAAAGACCATCCAATGCATCAAGTTCTTGGTGATCTAGATACAGGTATTCAGAATCGTCGTGGTCTAGGTAATATATGTCTCTTTGTCAACTTTCTCTCTTTAGTTGAACCCAAGAAAATTAGTGATGCTATCTCAGACCCTAGTTGGGTCATTGCCATGCAAGAGGAGCTCATTGAGTTTGATAGAAACAAAGTCTGCTACCTTGTCCCACGTCCATCTGACAAAACAATGATAGGCACCAAATGGGTCTATCGCAACAAGTTAGATGAAGAAGGTATGGTAACCCGTAACAAGGCTTGCCTTGTGGCTCAGGGTTATAGACAAAATGAACAAATCGACTATGATGAAAGCTTCGCAACATTGACTAGACTCAAAGCAATTCGACTCTTTCTAGCCTTTGCTGCCCATAGAGACTTCAAAGTCTACCAAAAGGATGTAAAGAGTGCTTTCCTTAATGGAAAACTTCAAGAGAAAGTTTATGCTGGACAACCTCCAGGGTTTCTTGACCCTAAGTATTCAAACCATGTCTATCGTTTGGATAAATCTCTTTATGAGTTGAAACAGGCTCCCCATATGCGAGGAAGGTAATCAAAAAGAAAGAAGAGGATTTCTTCTTTCTTTTATCACTAGGAGCCGTGTGAGATGAAAATCTCATGCACGATTTTGAATGAGAGAAAGAAGTGAGGAATCCTCGTGCCTGGTATGATATCCTCTCCTCGTTTCTCATCTCTGAGAAATTTGTTCATGGAAAGATTGACCAGATTTTATTTCTTAAAAAAGTTAACGGTCATATCATTCTAGTCCAAATTTATATCGATGATATTATTTTTGGCTCCACTAATCCCTCTTTGTGTTTTCGATTCACATGATCGCATGAAGAAAGAATATCAGATGAGTATGATGGAAGAACTAACCTTTTTTAGGTCTCTAGATCAAGAAATCATATAAAGGTATCTTTATCAGTCAAAGTAAGTATGTCCATGACATGCTGAAGAAGTTTGATTTATCTAATAGCTCATCTATGAAGACTCCAATGGCTCCTCCACTCTCTCTCAACAATGATCTAGATGGAAAGCCTGAAAACGTAACTGTTTATAGAGAAATGATCGGCTCCCTGCTGTATCTCACAACTAGTCGACCAGATATCATGTATTTTACTTGCTTATGTGCATGATATCAATCTGAACCTAAGGAATCCCATCTGATCGCTGTAAAACGCGTCTTCAGATACCTGAAGGGAACTCCTAACTTGGGTCTCTAGTGCCCTAAGGGTTCAAGTTTTGACCTAATAGGTTATTCGGATAGTGATTTTGCAGGTTGCAAGATCGATAGGAAAAGCACCAACGGAGGCTGTCAGCTTCTAGGTGGAAAATTGGTGAGCTAGACAAGTAAGAAGCAAAACACAGTGTTCACATCAACCGCTGAAGCAGAATATGTAGCCGCTGGAAGTTGCTGTGCCCAAGTCCTTTGGATGAAAAACCAGCTGAACGACTACGATCTTCAGTTCTCAAAGATTCCTATCTATTTGTGATAGCACCAGTGCTATTGCAATTGCAAAAAACCCTGTATTTCACTCCAAGACCAAACATATAGAGATCATGTTATGAATGGTGATATTGAACTTCACTTTGTTCCAACTGATTATCAGCTCGCTGACCTTTTCACCAAGCCTCTTGATGAGACAAGATTTAACATCTTGATCAGCAAACTGCGGATGCTAAACGCTGAAGAATGATTTTATTCAGCTATACACATCAATCAGTAAGTGAAATGATTCAGTTCTCTATCTCTATCACTGAACTCTTAAGTAAATGTATCTACTCTCTCTAAGGTGTGTATACTTATTCTTTTTTAAAAACTTAAAACTATCACTGAAGCTTTTCTTCTTCAGTGATGAAAATGTTTTTAAAGGTTTGTTTCGGTGATTCTTTCCTTCGCTCAACATTTTTAAGTAAGTATATCTCTTTTATACTTGTCTTTTCTTAAAATCAAAATGATCACTGAACCTTTCTACCTTCAGTGATTTAAATGTTTTTTAATGTCAGTTTCAGTGATTCTCTTATCACTAACACTGAAGTCTTTATGAAAATATATTCTTCTAAGTTATTTTCAGTTCTTAAAACAAAACCGTCACTGAAGTTTCTCTTCTTCAGTGATCAAAATGTTTTAAAAGGTTTTTATTCAGGGATTATCTTATTACTGAATGTGACTCTTCAAATTTCTTAAAACCCTTTCGTTTTAAAAGAAATAGTTAATGAACCGTCTTAATGACGACATTCTCTGTTACCAATACGAATCGTTTTGAGACGCGAAAAAAGGTCTGACACATGCGACCTACTTTATCTTCCATCCAATCATGGATGAGAACGTGCCATATTTCTCATCATGGCCTTTCCTCAACCGTCGTATTTTTCCTCTCTCCTATTTCTTTTCTTTCTCCTCCTACCTATAAATGTGAGATCTCTTCCCTCATATTTTTTTTACGCTTACAAAAATCTTTGACGAACCTTTGCCAAGACTTTGCAAGCAAGAACTCTCAAGAACATTCAAATCCTTCAACCTTCTTCAAAGAACTCTAAGGTTGATAAATTTATTTACATTTTGAACTGTACTCTTCCTTCTAATGAAACAAATGTTTGAGATTTTAAGAACCTTGTTCTCTAAAAACACAAACAGAAAGATTAATAACACATTCTTATTCATGGTTATAATCTTGTTTCAAGACACTAATCTACTTGAAAACCCCTAATATTTCATTCATGGATTTCTCAAAAGAAGTTTTATTTTCTAAAACTTAAAAAGATCACAATAAATCTTGGACTACTAATATGAACTGTTTTTCTCATTCTTATTTCCTTACCAAAAACAGAAAATGGCTGCCAAGAATGTGAACTTTGCTGTGGAAGACATCTCTTTTCACCTTCAACAAGATGACTGTTAATTAGGGAGGCCCTTCAGCAGTTCTTAATTACTGCTGAGGTGGTGCAAGAAGAGGATAAGAACGGTCATCAGGTGGAGAAAATCTCTTTCACCTTCAACAGGATGACTGTTAGCTTTGGCGTGACCACTCTAAGGCACGCTCTTCGATACCCCAAGGGTCCCTTTGCCAGCGAACCCTCTACTGCTGAGATCATCACCTGCCTCAATGACATTGGCTACTAATGGCCAATGAAGAAGGACTCCAGCGAGCCCCTCAAGTCGTTGTCAAAGATTGAGAAGAACTGCATGTCAGCGGTCTGGCAGTACCTGTTCTCTCACTTCATCCAGAGTATGGGTGGAAAGACTGGTGGCCAGGATTAGGCTTCCAGAGTCGCCCTCACCGTTGGCGTCTTAGTGATCCAACGCCGCCCGATCAACTATGCTGTCGTCATCTTCACGACCTGGCGCTGAAGCTGAATAAGCGCCAGAAGGAGAAAGTGGTGCCCTACACCAGGTTCCTATACATGGTCTTCACCAAGATCTTTGGCGACAGGTACTCTAAGGAAGGTAATCTTCTTATCTGTATGCTTGGATCTAGGATTCTGGATCACAAGCTTAGGGATGGAGATGTTGCACTATCTTTAGTGATGTAATTCTCTTCATTTCCTCCTTCTCCTCCTCAGGTGGCCAAGATAAGGGAAATCCCCCCCCCCCAAGTCTAACCCAGCCACCACAACCATTTCTTCCAAACGCCCATCTCAACCAATTCTTGGTTCTCCTTTGAGGACCAAGAAGGCCAAAAAGGGGAATACCTCGTCTTTGGTTGTGACCTCTCAAAAGGTCTCAGCTATTGAAAAGAGCCTTAACCCTGAGACACTTTCAGTCAACCAACCAAACTCTTCAATGATTCCTGATATCACTGTCGTATCAGTGGCAACTCAACAACCACCTCATTGACTTAAATCACTAAAGGTGTGAATATCAGCGCTGCCACCGCTGGACACTCACTCTCAGTCTCAGCCATCTTCTCATCCCCTCCGTTGTTGGTCTCAACACGTGTCAGTGAGTCATCAGGGCCAGTCTTCCCTAATGATGAGACACTCACCACTAGACCTGAGGTAGCTCCTCTCGAGGCTCCTCATCATACTGGTGCTCATCCTCATGAGTGCACCATGGAGCAAACCAACGTTAATCCTTCGGATAACGTTGAATACCCCTCAGATACTCCACACTCCTATCCTTTCATTTCTTCTAACCAAGAGCTTCCTTTTGCTCACTCACATTCCTTTTCAGGTCCATCTGAGGCCCAGGCCATGGAAGAAGAAGAATATGACATGACGACGGACGTGAAGCTGCTCCTCCCAGCAGTCGAGACAATCTTCATCAAAATGGATGAGGTCCATAAAGACATGTCTCGCAGGGACGAAGTTGCTGCTGACCTCTCAACCGTCAGGGCTGAAGTCGAAGAGGTCAAGGGCCAGCTTTCCTCTCTTCACATGGCTATTCAAGCCAATGCTAAGGCTATTGCTACTCTAACTAGCAAGACCGATGAAGCAAACTCCCATTATGTCCAACAAGCAGAGTTGTTGCAGCAAATTCTGGCCACCCTCAATCGACCAATACCAGCGCCTACTCCTTCTTTCTCTGTTGATGACCGCGTCCAGCTAAACGAAGCACGTGAAACAACTATCAGCCTAGCCAGCGCTCTGACATAGCTAGAAAAGATGATGGTACTTCAATTCCACAGCGTCGACCAACTCTTTGGCTTATGCTCTCAAGCCATCGCCAGAGAGGGGGAGATAAGGTATAATGTTGCTGGACCATCTGCTACTATCGCCCCTGCTAAACATGCTGCTTCAGCAACCCATGACGCTGAAGCTGAGGTTGTCTGCAATATCCCAACCTCTAGTGAAGCTGTTATAGCTGAGGAAGTTGATATCGTCTGAGCTGAAGCTCGTGATGATGACCTTCCCATCACCTCTGCACCTGTTGTTGGTGATGTGGAAGCTAAAGATGGTGATGAAGATGAAGATGATGATGATGATGAGGAAGGTGACTCTCCTGACCTCTCTGACTTTGGCAGCAACCTGGATGACAAAAATGATGACAACAATGAAGATGACTTCACCATCCAATACCAGCGTCCCGCCACTACCACAAAAGGAGTTGCCCTCAAGGATTCTGCATCCCAGGGGGAGCAAAGGGAAGAAGAGCCTGCACTTGAAGCGAACCAGAGCCCTAAGTCGAAAGGCAAAGGCGTCGCTGAAGAAGGGAATCTAAAGGTATTATTCAAATATCCTGAACCCTTGTATGAAGACTCCTCATCTCAAGTAATCATCACTTCTTTACACCAACTCGATATACCCTCTACTACCTGCGGTCGGCTGGAGGAATGGGTCCTTGAGAACCCAACCCCCAGCACTCCTACCAACCAGCAGATGACTCAGCTCAGGGAGTCACTTGACAAACTAAAGTAAAAATCCCTCTTCGTACCTCTCGTTGTAGCGAGTTCGACTTCTTGACAGAAGTTGAAAAACTCGAGGCCCTAAGAGCTGAGGAAGAACTTGCAATCCAAAAGAAGCATACTGAGGACATCGTAAAGTTGGCCAAGTATCTAGCTACAAAAGTTCTTCCCAAGAGAAAATCCAAAAAGAAGGTGACACTGTCCAGGCCCAGGCTAAGCTTCTATCTATTGCAGAAGTTGAACGTGAGAAGAACCTGAAGCTGGCCGAGCGGGACAAGTGCTGGAGCGAAGCGAGTATCAATAAGAGGATCAGCCCTCACCCAATAAAAAGTATCAGCATCAGCGGACGATCAAAAGACGGTGGGTTGCTACTCTCCATGTTCATCACTAGGGACAATCTTGAGACCGTGACCGAGTATCCCTCCTACCTTGGCGAATATGGCTATAGCGAATGGCTGGAGATCTGACAAGTCATTCAGTGCTCAAAGTCTAGACATAAGCCGATTATTGAAGCATCATCAGCGAGCTGATCAAAAAGGTTTCCACATATGTCGTTGTCCCTGAGGTGCCTACGCTGAAGAAAGGAGGAAGAAGAAAAAGACCTTCAAGCCCTAATGATGGACCATCCTTGAGAAACGAACATGAAACAAAGTTCTCCTTGAAAGAAGTCCTGAAAGCTTCGAAGAAGCCAGACCTTTCTATGTTAAATCTCTTACTGCCAACGAAGGGTCCTTATGTACCTAAAAATGTGCATGGCAAACCTGAGTTATGACTTATATTCCTTGACTATGAAGGTGAAGTGAGATATCAGAGAATGTCTGAGTTACATCTATGCCCTATGGAACACCTCGGATATCTCAGATTCTGGCTAGATGATGACTTCAAAAGTGAAATGCTGGACCAAAAGATAAGAAAGGAGTTTATACGTCAAAAGGAGCTTGGAGAAAAATGTATCAGGTTTCATGAAGCTGAGCGACTTAGACTAGTTTTCTTCTTTGTAATATTGTCCATTCACTGTAAACTATATTTTATGTCTACTTTCAATGATTATTCTTATATTTTGTAAGTTTAGACATGTACTGAAACTCTTGTAATATTTCCTTTGAAATTAATATAAGTATTTTTGTGCATCACTGAAAAAGATCCCTGAAAAGAGTAATAGGGACACAAGTCTATGAGTTCCAGTGTTACTCTTACATTCACTGCAATCTATAAGTCAGTGAATATGCTTTCAATTTCCCTTCTTTTAATTTTTCTTAGACTTAAACTTAAGAAATATTTCTAAGTAAAGACTGACTCACTGAAAAAGATCCCAAAACAGTTAAAAGGGACATGTACTTTATATGTAACTTTTCTTTACTGTTATTTGATAAGACAACTTTTTTTATGTTGCCTTGTTATCATCAAATAGGGGGAAATTGTTGATCTCAGTGATTTGACGATAATCCCTTTTACCTTATATGAAGTATTTATGTTTCTATCTTTCAGTTCCAGCGATCATCACTGAGTTTGTTCAGTGATCGCTGAGAACATGTAATGTAAATCCATCAACGACATTGACACTTCAAGAAGACAAAACTCACACCAAAGAACCTTCAGCAAAAGTTGAAGACTGAAACTGAATAGTAGAGACTGGTGAGTTCGTGATCTAAAGCGATATTCAGTGCTTACAACCTGGTTTATACATGTGTGAAGACTGCCTAAGCCTCAGTAAATGCTGAAAAGACCTTCAGGTTATTCCAACATTCAGCGATCAAAAGAAGCTTGTTGAGCACGATTGTATTTGTCTTGTCCTTATACACACGAAGGACAAACTCATACCCTTTCTAGAGCATAGTACGATACGGAGCCGATTATTTGACTCTACTACCCACCAACTCCATGAAAGGATGTCTGCTCATGAATGGGCTTTTATACTATTCACTGTAGCAAAGGACAAGTCTTTCTCTAAAGACTTGACACATGTTCAAACCCTATTGCATTGCATCAAATGTGCATTTAATGCAATGAGTATAAATAGATGTGTTCTATCTCCATGCAGATATATATACTCTTAGTCTTGAACCCTAACTTACGTTCATAAGTAAAAGAACACACATCTAAGAACACAATACGCTTATTTTCAAAAGCAAGTTAGAATTCCTTTTTAGTATTCTAAATAGTTCTTACCCAGAAAGAACTTACTTTCTTCTAAGTCTTAAACTACAAATCATCTCTCTTTGCTAAGAATTAATGTGTAACTTAGATTGTTTAGATAGGTTATCTTTACCGTATCTTTCCGCAAATAATCTTGTAAAATCTGTATTGATCCTTCTTTATCAATATATATTTTAAATTTGAAAAATTTACTGTATTTGTATTCATCCCCCCATTCTACAAACCGTTATACACATCTTGTAGACCCTAACGAGACCAACAATTAGCAACACTCATAGAGAATGAGTTATGATGCAATATCGTTGGGTTTCTTTTATCTTAGGTTGTGAATCATAATGAGTGTTGGTAAGTTTTTTAATTACACTTCATGTTGTTCTTGGTTTTATTTCTACTTGACAATGAACGGCTTTTCACATTGCTTTTGACTTTGTTCTTGGTAAGTTTCTTAAATTACAATTCAGTTGGTCATCTCCCACTACATCAGTAAGTTGGCTGAAGTTATCCCACTTCTTCAAAGTGCCATGGGAGGAGCTGGTTGTGCATCTACTACTAAGGTTTGCAAACATAACTTCACAAATGTTATGGCACAACAAGGAATTCATCATCTCTTATTAGGTGAACTAAAGGTATGAAAGATTTTCTTTATTTTTTATGAATTATGATTGCTCTGAATTATTAAGGTTTTTGTTCTTTTTGTTATAAATTTATAGAAGACTCTTGGTAGCCTCTCAAAGTTAATCAAATCTCGATGTTCTGGTTCATGTCATTTAGTTGGTTCTTGCATTGTCGTATTCTTGCTCTAGGCATATTGAACTTTCATTTCTATTGTGGCGACGTGGTTAAACACCTTGACGGTTCAACTACATGTTAATTATACTTCATTAAGCATGGTGTACAAGTTAGTATAAACCGAATAGAAATGGTTCGATTACCAAATAAGATTTAGCTGCGTTGTCACGATACAAGAACTAGTCTATACTACCTTATTAAGCAGATTCACTCAAAGTCTTAAAGTCTTAAAATTATAAATACCCAAAATATCCTTTACTTTACCTTTACTTTTCAAATATCTTTACCCCAACCCATCGCTTCCCATTTACCCCAAAACACTTCCCTTTACCCGACTCCCCTCCCCTAAGACGACGTTTCAGAAAATCGTCCCTCCCATGACGACAATTCAGGGATTTCTCCCACTCCCAAGATGACGATTCCCTTTAAAAAGAGTTTCCATCGCTTTCCATCGTTCACCACTTTCCATCGTTCAATCGTCCATCGCATCGTCTCTCTCTGTTTTACCCTCACACTCCATCACCACATCGTTCAACCTAAATCACTGTTGAAAGCAGCCATCACCGCATCGCCTCTCTCTGTTTTACCTTCGCTCTCCATCTGCCATTTCAGATAACAATGCGATTTTATTTATGTGTTTGGGTTTTGCTGATTTGGGTTTTTATTTTCGGGTTTAGGGTTTTGCTGATTTGGGTTTGTTTATTTGGGTTTGCTTGAATAACTAATCTATTCAGTGAACAAAATGATTTGGGTTTGTTTATTTTAGGATTGTTTGCACTGTTATTCATTTGGGTTTGTTTATT
>NW_020200591.1:176325-192548 GCF_001531365.2 Cynara cardunculus var. scolymus
GGTTTGTTTATTTTAGGATTGTTTGCACTGTTATTCATTTGGGTTTGTTTATTCACTAATCTATGTTATTCTAAGGGAAGTAGTTTATAGACACAGATCATAACTGGTAATTGTTTATTTTGTTAATGAAAGTTCAGAAGCTAATTTGGGTTTGTTTATTTTTGCTTGAATAACTAATCTATTCAATGAACAAAATGATTTGGGTTTGTTTATTTTAGGATTGTTTGCACTTTATTCATTTGGGTTTGTTTATTCACTAATCTATGTTATTCTAAGGGAAGTAGTTTATAGACACAAATCATAACTGATAATTGTTTATTTTGTTAATGAAAGTTCAGAAGCTGATTTGGGTTTGTTTATTTTTGCTTGAATAACTAATCGATTCAGTGAACAAAATGATTTGGGTTTATTCATTTTAGGATTGTTTGCACTGTTATTCATTTGGGTTTGTTTATTCACTAATCTATGTTATTCTAAGGGAAGTAGTTTATAAACATAGATCATAACTGGTAATGATTTGGGTTTGTTATTTCACTAATCTATGTTATAGACACTAATCTATGTTATAGACACTAATCCATGTTATTCTAAGGGAAGTTCATAAGCTGATTTGGGTTTGTTTATTTTTGATATCGTCTCTCTCTGTTTTACCCTCGCTCTCCTCTTTTTGACGAAGTTGTTAATAAAGAAGCCAACTTTTGACATGTTTATTCACTAATCTCTCTGTTTTATCCTTGCTCTCCTTCTTGTTGGGGATGTTGAAAGTAAGTTTTGTTCTTCATCTTGTTGGAATTACGAGCAACTCTCTTTTAGCTCTAAGAACTGTTATCTTTCATACCTCTAAGTGGAATAATCATTGCAATCATCTTTAATGCCTTTCTTCTTTTGTGGAACACGTGCAAGCCTAAGAGATATATGACACCATAGCGATGGTGACCATATGTAAGGGTCATTAAAATAGCAACGAACACCAGAAACAACTAATAATACTTGGACCAATGTGGTGAGTCATCTATACTAATGTTGACTACAATTGCTTGGATTCCTAATGTTCTTGCTATGGAAACAATGTGTAGTGGAAGCTAACTCATGAGAGTATGAAACTAGAGAGATTTGGTCTCTCATCCCTTGTATAAATATATGTAAATCATATTGAAATTAACAGAGAATTCCTGCTGCTTACAGATCTTTGTGTATAAAGATCTGCACACATTGTACTACTGTTGGGGTTAGCAAGACAGCAAGAATAAGCACATGAGGTCTATATACCTCTGCTTGTACATTAAAACACATTGTCACTCTTCTGTCATTCTACTTTTAGGGACCGTTAAAAAGTTAACTGATTGAATTATGCAACTAGATAGCCAACTGCCAGTAAAGCATTTTGCTGTTTCGGCAAGCTCTTTCAGCTCTGAGCTTACATCCTGCACCTGCTGTCTTCTAGGGTAGGTCCTAGCATATGCTGCAACTTAGATTCACAATGAAGTTGATCTCAATTTCGGACTTTTAAGTTTAAACTGTGGTCTTACGAACTAAGAAGCAATTTATATAAGCACCAATTTTGATCGATTTCTCAAGGAGTTAGTGAATTTTTACCTTACCTGACAAATGGTTGAGTTGCTAATGAATTTGAGTTTTAGTTTTTTGTGCTTTTTTCCATCTTGACCATAAAAAGCATACCTATTTTTTTCTTTTCGCTTTAAGTACTCCATGTTTACTTTCAGTTGAATGAATATTTAGTTTCGATCTTTTGACTTTGAAGTTATATGTTTGCTCTTTGTTTAAGTTTTCTGGCAAGTTTTCAAGGATCCCTGATCAAGAGGTTCAAAGGTTTGGGCCCAAGTTATCATCACTAATCGGTTTGGCTTTAGCATTCTCTTTTATGGGTCTGCAAATATTGGTATTTATCAACATATTATTACCTATTTCTTGACCTCTTACAACTTGTGTTATGTAGTTTTAAATTATGATGGTAGTTTTAGGCGTAATCTCTATACTCAGGTATGTTACTCTGCATTTTTTTTATCAATAACTGACATTTTCCGTCTCTTCTTTCTATCACTAAATTTATGTAATAACATGAGAGGTTCCATCTACATCCAACCTTCTTTATGTATTATGTATTAGATGTTTTGATGCGTTTGTTTTTGAGTTGGTAGCTACTGTTCTGCTACAATTCAAGCTGCTAATATACTCCAATTTTGTTGTCTAGATGTCAAGTTCATTAGTGGCATTGGACGAGAGATCAAGTGAAATCAAGTTGGATCAAAGTAATCGCTCCCTTTTTTGTTTGTTGTATTTTCCTTTTAGATGCATCAAGATATAGTCATTAGATAAGTGAAATTTCTCGAGTGATGCTACAATCTTAGTACAATAACTGTCAAAGCCATCGTGGTCGATTCTCATCCTCATCTTTGTACGATTCTCATCTTAAGTTGATATTAAAACACATGTATATACAATTATACAAATGGCATACAAATTTGTTGCTTATATCATGCTTTGTAAAGTGCCACACCCTTGCCGTGACATATACGGGTTGAGGATCAATGGCAGCTGTGCTTCAAGCTTGTATTTGTTCTCTGTTGGGATGCTTCTTGACTTTACGCTTTCACTTTTTAGAAGATTTTTTGGTTCAGAAAAAGAAACCTCTCTATGTGTGCTAAGTAACAGGTGTTGATATTAATGCACTCCTCTGTGAGATTCTGATGGTTTCACAAATTTCCTTGCAGTATGATTGATCTCCTTGATAGATTCTGATTGAAACCGACAAACCTTTTGACAGTTTAGTAACTGCAAGCTTTCCATGGGCCTTGTGGTTTGCAATGTCACTGTTGAAACCGTTTTACTAGCCAAGTTAAGCAATTTCAATGTGGTATAATGGAGTTGAAGCTCCAACTTTGCCATCTTATAAGAGAGAACAAATCATGGGCTCATGGTTGTAGGGTGCATCATAGGAATCATTACAGCCTCATCGTATCTCGTGCTTTGCTGAATGGTCATTTGAACTAGTTGAAGCTTGTGCTATAAAAGTCTATGGGGCCGTTTACCAAACACTTATCTGGTAAGTGCTTACCGATAAAATTTAATTATTATTTACTTACCGGTAAGATTTTAGTCCAACAAAACGACAACGTATGCAACAATCTACCCGGTAAGCGCTTACCGTGGTAAGGGTCGTCGTTCTCACTTACCGGTAAGACTCTTGGTCCTTGTCTAGCTCTTACCGGATAAGATTTTTTGGTCCTTACCATATTCATCCGGTGTGGTAATGTCACTTGGTAAGCACTTACTCAAGTAAGATTTTGTTTAACGACCCCTATACCTCATCAATCATGTTTTATAACTTTTAATAAAAATCCTGCTGGACAAATGGACTGAAAAGAACCACAATTATTGGGGTCTGGGGATATGACTCTTCCGGGATGAAGATGCTTTCTTTCTATTTGTTTAAAACATCAAAATATTTGAACTTGTTTGATTATTTGATTAGTCCTGGGATACATTTGTATTCTAAAAACAAAAGGTGTATTGCAGGAAGTGTCTTGCTTAAATATTGATTTAAAAAATTAGGGAAATGGTAGTTTTGAAATTTATGTTAATTAATTTTTATTTTTATATTTACAAGTTATTATAGACAAAAAGTTGCATGTTGTGAAGGCTTCACTTGTATTTATTATAGATAAAAAAGTTGCATGTTGCGAAGGTTTCACGTGCTCCATTCACTTTCGGCTTGTTTATGAATTTTGCTATAGAAATTGTTGAAGCTAGACCACCCTATCTACATAAAAGAATGTATTAGTAAAATGTGTACGTTTATTTTATCTTTTTGATTCTCCATTTTACTAAATCATTTATAATTTCTAAGAGTTCCACTGAAATATCAAATGTTTAAATATAAATTTTATATTTTTGATAAATAGTTACACTCATTTTTTTATTCTAGGGCTTATTAGAAAATTTGACATTCCTGTCGCAATGGACGGGACACAACCAGTATATTTATGTTATATATTTATGTTATATTTAAGAGCTAGGTTATATTTTTGGCTCCGCCGTTGAACAGCAGACATCATGGAGGGGAGGGAGCCATCCGCGGCGGAGCAACCTGAATTTGTTAGCCGGAAGGAGAAGCGAAAGGCACTGAAGAAGGACAAGAGGAAGCAAATAAGGAAGGAGTTAGCAGAGAAAGCTCGCGCTGAGGAGGAAGCTCGGATCAATGATCCCGAAGAGCAACGAAGGATTCAGGTGGAGGAGGAGAGGGAGAAAGAAAGGTTAGAGAGGGATAGAAAGGAGTTCGAGGAGAGAGAGAGGATTTTTCTTGAAGAATTACAAAGGAAGAAGATGGAAGAGGAAGAAGAAGAGCGAAGGAATGTTGTTGAAAGAGAATTAAAGCTAAAACAGGTTTGTCTCTTACTGTTCTGATACGATTAACTTGTTGATTTAAACGTTTCAAATTGATTCGAGATTACTATCTTCTGGGACAAATCTTGAACTATTTACTTCCCAATAGTCTATTATGTATATTTGGGATTAAACTTTTGGGACAAGATGTGATATTTTGTCTTGCTCTATTCATAGTGGTCGCCATAATTCAAAAACTACAAGGTCACCAGCTAACATATGCATAACGTAAGTGCTCAGCCTCAGTTACTACATGATTGTGACTGAGCTCAAGAAGGCTCATGATTGTTAAGCAATAAGCAATCATGTTTGCGAGTAGGAAGGTTCATGAGTTTATGGTAATACTTGAGCACAATTGTCTGGCTACACCTTGGCACTCATGTTTGTCTTCTTATCTGTGAAAGCCTATGATCGGGAGTTCAAGTGAAGAGTGTTAATACTAGTTTTTCTACTACGAGTTTTTATTTCTCAGAGTTAGTATTCACTTGGAAAAAGGACCGGATTCTCGTATTAACATCAATTATTGACCAAATGTGTTACCTAATGAAGCTTAGGGACCAAATGTGTCATCTAATGATGCCTAGGGACCAAATGTGTCATCTAATGACGCCTAGGGACCGAATATTGTATCAAGTAGTTGTTAAACATCTATAACCAAGCAGGCTTGAGATTGTATAATAATGCTTGAGCTTGAAATGGTCACGAGCTATAGTTATATCATATGTGGACATGTTTCCAATGGTGTATCCTGCAACACGTTGAGTAACATAAATGCAGATACATATAGGCATATAGCAAACACCTGATTTCTTTTTTGTTTCTACGAATTGTTCTGAAAGCCTTGGGAGTAATTCTAAATGTATTATGCAAATGCGCTTGGGGTGTTTAATCCACACATGAACTTCAATTAGTGTAATGTGACGGTTGGTTATGATGCCCATCTGTTGTTTAAGACCGCTACAAGCTCAGTCTGTTGTGCTTTGTGGAAGCTTGATTTGCTTACAGCCTAGTGTGATTTCACTAATACCTTCAGAGACATGCAATTCACTCAGACAAGAATCTAATGTGCAAAGTGATTGTTCTTTTTTCAGCTTTTTACACCTATAAAATAGCGTGTGTGCATATTGAATCTTCATGTATAATTGCATTGATCCCTTTTGCATTCTAAAGCCGCAGAGCCAATTTAATGATGCATCCATGTATAACATAGTAATATGCATATGTATAGGTGAGCAAAGTTACTTTTTTGTAGTAAATAACTTCTTATGTTCGAAATTATTGTACAGGAAGGAGTAGAGGAAGGTTCAAATGAAGACGATGAATGGGAATATGTAGAGGAGGGGCCTCCTGAAATCATTTGGCAAGGAAATGAGATAATAGTTAAAAAGAATAAAGTCAGGGTGAAAAAGAAAGACGCCAATCAACATACCGAAAAAGAAGTACAAAACTTAATCTTTTGTTGCCCTTCCCGGGTGAATCATCTTTTTTTGTGTTTGTTGCAGCACACTTACGACTTTTAAGTTCCTTTTCTTTTGCAGGATCCTAATAGACCTACATCAAATCCACTTCCTCCACAATCTGAAGCCTATGATGCTTACAAGAATGCGCCCATGACGTCAGTAGAGTTGTTGGACTCTGTTGCCCAGCAGGTTCCAAACTTTGGAACAGAACAGGTCGGTATTTGGTAGGATTTTTCTGTTACTGTCGTGTATGGTGTACTCAACCAGTTCTGCATTGGCCTCTTAATTTTGCAGGATAAATCTCATTGTCCGTTTCACATAAAAACTGGAGCATGTAGATTTGGTTTGCGTTGCAACAGAGTTCATTACTACCCTGATAAATCTAGCACATTGCTTATCAAGAATATGTACAATGGACCTGGCCTTGCTTGGGAGCAGGATGAGGGACTTGAGGTCTGTTGTTGGGTTCAGGCTGTGATTCTAGTATCCTGATGATAACTTCAATGACCATCTTAATAGGTTTTATAATTTAGTTTCTATTAATTAGTGACTAATAAAACTCACTTGTGAGTAATCATGGTGGTACATCAATTTTAGAAACAATCTTTTTAAGCTGCAACCTTCTTAACTGTTTATTCATCTACAAAGCTTACACATGCATAAATCTTAAGCTGTTGATACCAACAATCAATTACAACGACCTGAACAAATGTTTTCTTATTAAAATGAGAGTTTCCATTATATATTAATTTGACTGTTAGTTCCTTTTGACTTCTCTTGTGCATATATGAGCTGTTTTGAGTCTGTCTGTTTGCCTTTTGATGTCTGTATATGCCAGTCAACGTGTTTTAACTTGTTCATGATTATTATCAAAATTGTAACTCCTACAATTTCTTGGCGCAGAGCAAGTTTCTCGGGAGACGAGACTCTTTACATGCAAGAGCTCTATTCATTCTATTGATAGGGCAGTATTTGTTTAGCATTTATAAAAGTCAAATCATGGGTCTAACAAGTTACTTTCTGGGTTTCAGTTGGCCACATTATTCATTGAGTACTACCAATCTGTTACTCCTCCATACAATTCATGCATTTCATTGTTCAAGGCATATTAATGTGCAATTTGAATGCAACTATGATTCTTACACCTTAATGCTTTAATGAAACCGGGATTGATTGTTGCTTGCACTTCTTGTTGTTCTTGACTACCAAATCAGAATTTTTCCCCAAGATCAACGACGGAGGTTCATGGTTTTGGCCTGGAGATTAATGTTATTAGCAATATGTATCCTACATTCTCTCTAACTCGATTATTTTTTAATTCGTTTTCCATGATGTGTTGTTGATTGTGATGACATTATCTTACTAGTAATTGCTTGATAATAACCTTTTAGATATTTTGAGTTCGTGTCTCTATAAGCACCTGACTCTTCAATTATACTCATATAAAAGGGAGTTTGTAACCCTGGTTTTGGGAGAACCGTAGAAGATTATTTTGGTATTTTCTTCAGACATGCCTATTTGATCTTTTGAGTGGGTACTTTGAGAATATTCGGGCCGCTTATTATTTAGTTGTGAGAAATGGTTCACTAGAAATTTATGTAGTTCTTTTTGCCTCTGGATTCGAGTTCCTTAACTCCTTTCCAGTGCTACTTATCATGCAATTGGAGAGCTGACGCTAAGATTTGGTAGTCTTCAATCTTGACCTTGAAAAGGACATCAACATTGCCATTTACAGACGCAGTTATTACAAGGTCAATTGATGGAAGAGGAGCGAGAAACCATTGCGGACAGATTCATGCCACCTGATCTGTATGTGAAATTACTGAAATATAGAAGATGCATCACATTAGATTTAAGGGTTGGAGTGGCTGCATGGTATTTAGTTTATGGTGTAAGATAAGATTTTTTTGGATGACCATTCCGTTTTTGCTTTCTCACTTCTTAGCAGGTCAGATTCGTAGTACATGTAGTCTTTAATTTGCTTCTAGATGACAACTTACAAATTTTCCATGCAAATCATTTAGAAAGAGTTGTGGTCGTATGGGTACTATGGTTCATTAGTTTTATATGTCACTATTATGCACAAACAATATGTTGGATGAAGTTAAATTGTTCATTCTTAACATCGTTCTTTCCTCTATCTAAGGTTTTCATCTGTACTTAATGATAACATTCATGTATTTTGCTGATTTAATTATTATTTCTGTCTAAAATTCAGTTAAGTGACTATACCGAGGACATATGATTAGTAAGATGCAATATACTTAAGCTCACCCGATATCTGCCATAATGTGTGTACAGCTGGAGCTAATTAAGTTCTGCCCTTATCGAGGTGGGAAACACCTACCACCTGAATAAAAATGTGTATTACCTTGTTTGAAGCTCTCCCAGACTCCGAGTGTACACACACATATATATAGACATGCAGATGCATATAAGATATAGGTGTTGTACATATATATACAAACTTACACACACATATGTATATGTGCATACATGTACACAAATATATTATATAGATAGATATGCATATATGTATAGCTATTATACATATGTGTATATGCATATATACATATTCATAGATACATACCTACATACAATGAAATTGACGGATGAGTGTGGTTTGCACGGTTTGTACAAATATGGGTGGTTTGCATTTGATAGCTCCCATATATATATACAAACATATTCACATATGAGTTGTGTGTGTGTATATATATACACACATAAATACAAGTACACGTGTGTGTATCAATATCTATACGTACTTATGTGTGCGTGCATTTGTGTGTGTATATATATATATATATCTTTGTATATGCGCAAATATGCAAATATGTATGCACATTCAGGCATATATGTGTGTTTGTCTGTATTTATCCAGGTATAAGTATGTTATAACTTATAATGGCACTGTACAAACTTGTCTCTCATGATGGCTAAGGTAGTCCAGTTTTAGCCTTTGTTTAGTCAGTTGTAGTTCATAAGTGGTAGGAGATATATGTGGTTAAACCTAATGGGAAACCATTATAAAGATCAATTTTTTTTAGTGAAGTATTTTTCAAGTGGTTGCTTTTTCTTTCTTGCGTCTATCTTCGATTGTTTTTATTGTCATGTGTTTCTTAAAGCTTTCATCTTCTAGACCTGCACGATCTAGAGTTAGTTCCCCATACAAAGTAATTCTTACAATTCTTTGATTAGGTCCTCAGATAACTCTATTTTTTGTGGTTGCATAGATTGGTTTCACTCTTGTCTTTTGTCCTTCAATTCTGTAATAAGTTTGTACTTTGATGTTATATGGCCATGGTTTAAATTGTTTGAGGAAGTACGTTAGTCGACAACATATGTAATATATCTAATTAAAACTCCCTCGGATCTTGAAATAATCTCACCACTGCTCATGAAGGTTAATTATCACTAGAAAGGAAAATGGAAGAACAAGAACTAATATATAGGTTAGAGCTGGCCAAACATGTCTCCAATATACTCTGATAAATGGAGGCAAGCAAAATGAGATTTTAGGTGTATGTTACATTGTCAGCACCACTTGCTTCTGTTGGTAGTCCCTTCTCTAGTGTTATGAACTTCTGGGGGATTATTTCATCACATCATCAACAATTCCTTCTCCTCGTCTTCTATAGTCTTTCTTCAAATCCTATTAGGTTAGGAAAATCTGTTTTTGAATATTCATATTAACTCGCGATATTCATTTAATCAATATATCATCAAAGGGTGCTTTTATTATGCAGGTACAATTCTCATAGAAGTCACTAGAACAAAGTATAATATAAAGTGGTGACAGAGATAATAATTATAAGTTTTTTAGTGGGTCTTCCTATTCTTCAAGTGCAAACCTATTCCTAATGTAGCAACCCTGCTCCATATTTGATCCATGAAAGTTAGATGTTGATGGCCTTTTCTTTTCTCTGCTCATAACTGAAATTCTTCCCAGTTGAAAGCTTCACTATGATATCCAATGTTTGTCTGCTGCCTTTTATCATGTTTCTAGAAATCCTAATTTATGCGCATATTATGCAATGACATATCATATCAAGCATTCCCTCTAGAAATTGAGCTTGGCCTTTGTTGATGAAGATACTACGTTCTTTTGGGGAGAACTTCTGAATGCATGTTGGTTAGTCCCAGCTGCCCACATGCGTGGGTCAACTTGAAAAGATACAAACTTACAAAAATCAGTAGCTTGAATTGTTTTGGATGCACTTTGGGGGATGGTCTATACACAGGAATACCTTTGCCATGCATCTTTGCTCTTAGGTAGCGTTTGGTACGCAGACATAATTGGACAGGACTGAACAGGACAGGACAAGTGGGTAGGACTGGACAGGACTGAACATAACAGGAGTATGTCTGGTGTTTGATACGACTAGGACTGGACGAGACAGAGCTAGACAAGCTACCCCCAAAAGTTATTTGATGATTTTAAATATTATATAATAGTTATAATTAACAAAAATAAAGTAAATAATTAAAGAATAAATATTTGTACATAATTTTCATATTTGTACCAAATTTGAATGAAAATTTTGATATAATTGATGGTAGTAGTGAACAAAATGAAGGCAGTTCCAGCATTGAGTTCCTTGCCTAACCTACCAATCTATTAGATTGGTTACAAGATGTGTTTGCGGATTTCTAGTTAGCCATAATTGATTCTCCATAAGATCAACATGCAATCTTTTCCTTATCTTTTTACATTGAACTAGTGAATAAATGACAAAGGATTTTCTGATCTCTACAGTATACAGAAGAAGAGGTCGAGCACAGTTATGAAGAATTTTATGAGGATGTGCATACAGAGTTTTTGAAGTTCGGGGAAATTATAAATTTTAAGGTCTGGTTGGAAAAGCTATTTGCTCATTTCTCTTTTTCTTTTTGTTGATAACTGTGTGCTGTGAATTTATGATAGTAGATTAAGTTTAGTAGTGGAGCTATACCTATTCCTGCTTCATATGCATTACTTCCCTCGTAATGCGTGTCTCTGCGATCATTGGAGTGGTTTGAGAAGTTTTACTTGGTTCTAATAATTATATCAATTACAAAAGCTACATATTTGACTAGGGATGTTCATCTAAACCATCAAACAGCCACACAGCACCACAAAGCGTGGTTTAGAACTTCCGCAATGCGATTTGCAGTTTGCATTTTTACCAAACTGTACTATGCGGTGCGGTTTGCAGTTTTGAATCATCAAACCATGGTTCAAACCGCAGCACACCGCACTTGTATATATATATCTTAATTTTATATATAGCATATATATAATATATATCGAATAATTGGGCTAATTCAGTTTGAAGTTACTTCTTGGACTATTTTTAATATGTAATATGTATTTGGGAATTGAAAGTAAAAACTTCTTATTTATTTGGACTACGTTCGGGTTATTGTTGAATTTATAATGAAGTTTTAATCTTATGATTGTTGTATTCTAGGCGTAAAGTGCGTTAGGCACAAACCACATAATGGGCGGTGCGATTTTTTGTGGTTTGAGGTATATGCAGTGCGGTTTGGGAAAATGCTTAAACCGCAGCATGAGCACCCCTATATTAGACAGTGGCAACAATCAATCAAACCAGTGATGTCTACAGGACGTATTATTGTTACTTGTTAGTTTGCCATGGTTGATAATGAATCAATATTACTTGTGTTTAGGTGTGCAGAAATGGTTCTTTCCATTTACGAGGAAATGTATATGTCAACTATAAGTCGCTGGATTCAGCTGTGATGGCTCATAATTCTGTGCATGGTCGTTATTTTGCAGGCAAACAGGTATTATATGTTGCTTTTTACATAGTCGTGTGTTGTCAGAATTGCATTCGTTTATGTTTAGCTGTAAAAATGAACTCAACTTCTATTGTTTGTAGATACTGGTTTTTTCAACTTCATTTCTGATCTCTTAAGTGTTGAGTCAGAATTCCAGGCCAATGCCATTTTCCAATTGCATGTCATTTTGTGGGTTCCATGTTCTTTTCTTCTTCATTCTAAACCAATAATAAGATGAGATACAAATGAAATCAGAAATGAAACAAGATGGCCTAACTGAATTGGCTGTTACAAATAAATCTTTGGCATCAGTTATAGTTTATGATATCCAAATCTTAGTTGCGCTATGTTGTTTTTATCAAGCGCAATTCTTTGGTGGATGATATAATGAAGAAAATTTTTAAGTTGTTAGTTTGCATTAGATTGTTTGTTTTTAGAAGAGTAGAACTAGTACCTGGATTTGTTCAGACCTTCGTAATCTTGATTCTAACTGCCACTGCAATGGATTTGGGTGCGGTTTACCTCTTTGCAGCCTAGGATTTGAAGAATTACCTTTATCCTTGTGTCAAGTAGTATCCATAAATATCTTTCATTGAACTTCCCCGATACTCTTAGTGGTATCATGAGTGGAGTGTCTAGAAAAAGCATGGCGAGCTATGTGAGTTTCTCCCAACTCTTTACCAGTTTCTTCATGTTTCTTTTTTCCCTTCTATTTGTGCCTTTTTAGTACGTTTGGTAAGCAGGACAGATGTCCCACTTTTAGTGTGATGTTAGACGGGCAGCGGACAGGATCAGAGTGGGACAAAAAGTTCCATTTTTTTGTCCCATGAAAATAGGGGGAACAAAAATCATGGAGATGGGACAAGATTAGTACATTACTAAACTACACATACAAATTATAACCCTAAAACCTTTCATGATTCTTTCACTCGCCTACCTCATTCTTGCCTGTCCAGTTCCAATCGTGTGTCTTCCTCTCATTCTTCTAGCAGCACCATGAAGATGTGGGTTTCTTTCACACATCCCCCATCCTGTATGGTGTAACATGAGAAGCCCCTTCTCTTTTCAACCAACTGTTCCTTCAGTCAGGGCTACGAATGGCATCTCTTAAGTGTTTCCCTTCCATACTAACTTTATTTTTCAGTTCCTTGCCTAGTCTACTTATCTTCTTTCCCACAGGCTCTGGTGTCTGAAAATTTGTAATCATACTCAAGACTTTTGCTTCTCTTTAATTGTGCTTATACTCTGCCTTTTCAACTTTTTCTAGCCTCTTGGTTTCTCTTAGATTGGTTGGTTTCCACTCCCCAATTAAGGAATCATAGAAACTGATTGATGAAGAAAGTGTTATTCAAGGCCGTGTTCCTATGTCCATCCTTTTAAGTCTTCAAAAAGCTTCCTGTAGCGGTGAACGATGTTGCAACCTTTTGAGTTCTCCTGTGGAATCCTCTTCACATCTTGCAGTGACTTCATCCATAAAATTTTCCAATGTCACGTCAGGTGCCTAATATGCCATGCTTTCACATCTTGCAGTGACTTCATTCATAAAATTTTCCACTACAAGTCAGGTGCCTAATATGCCATGCTTAGCTATGTGCTGGTTTCTCCCCTCTGAAGTCTGAACTTCGGAAATCTTGCTTAACAGCCATTTACAAACTATTTGGTACTGCTTCTTCAATCTTTGATGAAGCCATAAAAGGTCCCAAAATGGAGTCACTAATCTGTCCACCAGATTCTCCTTCGCTGCATCCCCTATTGATGGATGTGTGTCTTCTTGTGTAACTAAACAACCATCACAGTCTCAACACCCTTCAGCATTTGTGGCAACTATTGATTATATCCTTTTTGCATGTTTTACACCGGTCCCTCTCCAACTTGTCCTGCAACTTCTTTGAGTCACTGCATTTTATTTCTTAAATGCCTGTCGCTAGACTTGCTATCCTCTGAGTATTGGTAGCCATAGTGGGATCAAATTGGCTCTGATACCACTTTACAAGGATCTTCTTAGATGTAGAGAATTCTGAGAGGATTTAGAAAGAAGCATTTAAACAGACAGACACAGAGAGAGAGAGAGAGAGAGACGAAAGAACATTCTTATTATGACCAAAAGTATGCTTTTCTTGCATCAAAACAGTAAGTTATAGGTCTAACCTTTTAACTAACAATCACCCTACCTTCTCATTTGGTTACAGCTACCAACAAGATGTTCAATAGATGCTGGAGTGTATGAATTTAGATGGAGGTTTAGACTTTATTAAAATCTGCATTCAACAAATTTTTGTAAGTATGTGGTCAAAGACTCAAAGTAGGAAATCTATTGCTTCTTGTGCGGATGTAATGCATGAGAGGCCATAAAATTATCACGAATATAATGCTGGAACTTTAACGTAAGCTTCAATCTAGTTCGGATAATGGGATTGTAGGATTTGTGGAGGGTTGATTGGCTATTGGGGAAGAATTGGCTATAAGTTTCACATAAGGATCCTGTTTAGGACTACATTGTTGATCACACCTTCACATATTCTGTCTTTTCCATTTTCTGTCTAAGTTCCATAATAGAAATTAGAAGCTGGTTTTTCTTCTTTGTTATGTACACAGTACTGTGGAGCTTAGTGTGCATATTTCTAACATATGGAATATTTGTTATACAATATTGTGTTATGATTAACAACCGAAAAATTCCTATTTATATTTCCTCATTGTGTCTATGATATGAAGTGTGTAGATCTATATTGCAACAATGTCATATTGGCTCTGCCTCTTGCACAAGCCGGGGGTCTTCATGGAAACAGCCGCTCTACTCTTTTGGAGTAGAGATGAGGTCTGTGTACATCCCCCCAGGGACCCTACTTTTGAGTGGGATTTACTGAGTCATTTTGGTCTGGTTTAAGATGAAATCGGGGAAAAAATCACTCGTAAAAGTAGGGTCTTGGGGGAGGGAGAGATGCATGCAGACATGACCTCTACCGTAAAGAGTAGAGTGGCTGTTTCTTTAGTGAATGCAAATATTAAGTTTTCTTCTATAGGTTACCGATCATTCAATAGAAAGCCCTCATCACAGGAGCCATTTTGGAAAAGAATATTGGATGCATAGAGATAACCATTTTTTTTGGCATTTGGATGGCTGATGAAAATGCTCCTCCACACTCAAAATTAGTGATTAATCTCCGTTGTTCCATCGTTGCATGCAACCACAAAAATCTCATGATTTTTAGTTCATATGCATGTGTTTGCATTGGAAGACATTCTAAGTCATGTCCTAAATAGAAGGGATGAAGTAGCATATATATATATATATATATATATATATATATATATTTGTAGTTATTACAAGCACATTTTCCCTTTTATAGTTGTATAAAGTTTTAGTTTATTATTTCCTTGGGGGAGTGAGTTTAAGAGTTCCATATCACTCATGCTTTAACAACTGCCTACTGGATTTGGACCTCAATCTTGATTTCCGATTGGCTATTGACAGGTTAAATGTGAGTTTGTTAGCTTAACGAAATGGAAGGTTGCCATATGCGGGGAGTACATGAAATCAAGGCTTAAGGTATCGTCAATGCGCCCAACCAAGATTCATAGTTATGTGTATATATTCACTTATTGTTCTACGCCTTAAGTTGATTCGCTTAGCGTTCATGTTTTCTATTCTAAATTGCAACTCTTTTTAATCAATATTCTGCTTACTACCAGACGTGTTCCAGAGGGTCTGCTTGCAACTTCTTACACTGCTTTAGCAACCCTGGTGGAGACTATGAATGGGCTGATTGTGATAAACCGCCCCCAAGATATTGGGCGAAAAAGATGACTGCTTTATTCGGTTATTCGGATGACTCTTGGCATGCCAAACAGAAAGAGCAACCAAGTCCAAAGGATAGCAAAATATTCACATCCGATAGAGACGGGTTAGTTTTAATTTGTATGGCATGACTGATAAAATCTCATAATTGCATCTTTTATGCTAAATACAAATTTAAGAATCAGGAAACACCCTTACTTGGTTCAAAAGAATCTTGAAAACTTCACACCAACCCTTGAGGGGAAGCTCAACTTACACCAGAAGTCATCGCTTCAAGTTTCAGGGCCACTGAGGGTTTGTCCGTCTGTTAACCTCAGGGCCTCATGAGATTAGTCAATGTGTACCCAAGCTGGCCCAAGGTTACCCAAAAAAACTTCCACACGATTTTTTACAAGAAAAAGAAATAAAAGAACAATCAGATAAATTCTTAGAAAACCAGTGTGGTTGCATCCTTGAATTCCAAAGTTCTTTAAATTAAATTCCTTTCATGATTTTATTTATAAGCAACGTTCATTTAGTTTCTTCTGTTTATTTGTCTTTTCGCCGTTCTGATTATTCATATGCATGGAGATTCCTAATTCTCCCTTTCCTTCAGATATACAATTTCTAGCATGCCTCTCTTTAGAAAAGGGGCAATCGTTTGGAATTTGTTTCGGTTTTCATGTTTGTTGCTTGTCTGCAGTTATCACTCCAAAAGGCGTCGATCTATCCAAACAAATCAACACGATGGAGGTTCTGGTAGAAGCCGCCATGAGGAAAATCATGCTCGAAAGAGC
>NW_020200591.1:192578-196571 GCF_001531365.2 Cynara cardunculus var. scolymus
TCTATCCAAACAAATCAACACGATGGAGGTTCTGGTAGAAGCCGCCATGAGGAAAATCATGCTCGAAAGAGCCGACACCATGAACAGCAAAAAGACGATAAAAGTTACGAAGATGAGACGGAATATAAAAAAAATCACCGTGGCAGTAGTATTGCTGTGGATACTGATTCTGGTGGAGATAGGAACACTCACAGGAGACATCGTGACATTTCCGAAAACAGGTCAAGGCACAATTGGAGAGATTATGATGGTAGAAGCAGTAGAACTCATGGTAGTAGTTCTGATGAAGATTTGTACATGGAAAGACGACATGTTTACAAGAAACGAAGGTCACGACACCGAGAGAACATCTCGGAATCATCTAACGATGATGGAGAATCAGGCGGTGCAAAACACGAGCCACAATGGCAACCAAGTTCTGACCCTAGTGAAACCGAGTTGCAAAAACATAAAGAACGTAAAACTAATTCCGCTAGATATCATCGAAGATCAAGAAGACACGATGACAAGGTGGACCATCGACAATCCCAGAACAAGCAAAAGAGGCGCCACAGAAAATCTGCTAGTCTGCACCGATACGAGAGGAGTAGATCACGGGATAGCGGGTATCTCTCGGACAAAGACAACGATAGGAGTGAGCGTTGGGATCCCGACGGTTCTCCCAATGAACATGGTGAACATAGGAGTAATAAGGTTGACTATGAGAAATCTGAAGATCGGGAAACACGTTCAGGCAGCTTGGAAGAAGAGTCGAAAAGCCGGCAAATTCGTGATCGGAAGAGAATTTGAGAAGCAGTCGTTGGTTAGATAATCGACTTAAGGTGTACAGTTTATTAGAATATATTAGATCTAGATTGAAATCAAACTATCAACATGTTGGAAACAAAAAGAGACGATGCAAATAAGTACTTAGAAGAATAGCTGAATTTGAACATTGATTAAATCTCCATATATGTCGATGTCAATGGATCAATGAAAGATACGGGTTTGAAACCGGAAAAAAAACACCTAAATCAGTTTTACCCTGCTAAAATTTTACGCTATTTACACTCTTGGCATCATCTTGCTACTCATCGTCGTCTGCTCTCATTTCATTTTTCTTGGCCAATTTCCCTCTTTTTTATACTTTTCTTTTATTTTTCCCATTCTTCTATCTATGTGTACTCCATTAAGTTGTTAGAAAATAGGAAGAATCAAAAGACAGTTATCATAGAGAGGCAGATTGATGCAAAGGCAATACAGGGACGGGCGGTGACAAAGAGCAGATGACATGAGGTGGCAAGGGAGCAATGGTGTTTGGGCGAGGGGTTGAATGGTGTAGAGTTTCGAACGGTAAAATTAAATTAAGTTTTTTTTTTTTCTACTTTATGATATTTCTAGCCGATTAAAAGTAGTTTTTTTTGTGTGTTTTAAAGAGTATAGGAAACTAATTTCTAAAAGTTAAATGGTTTATTTATTCAAAAACTAAAGCATGATTTTCCTTCTTATAGTTTATTGTTCATAACTATTTTTGTTCCTAGGTTTTTAAAATTGTTTTTTTTTTTTTTAAATTATTATGGCTTTCAATTTGTTTCACTAAGATACTAGGGTTGATAAGAAAGTATGAATGATATAAACTTATAACTTAAGAATAGATTTAAGAACAAATTCAAAAACAAGTGAGGATCTATGGAAGAAGCTTTTATTTCTTTCCAATGATGAGGGGGAAACCTTCCTTATATAGGCAAGGATAAGGTGCCCTTACATAACCATGATATAAGCATTACAAAAACAACCAATTATTGATTCAAAATGAGGTAAGCGTTTACATCACTTAAAAGTGACTTAAAACTTCATCTTTTTTACATAACACTAATACTTAAGGCCTAAGAAAGACTTGCGCACATTATTTTGCAATAAAACTTTTGGAATATTTTTATTCTATTTTATTTCCAATGTCAATCCAAATGAGATGAATCGTCTTCGTACGGGTCAAAATGCTCTTTATATGGGTCGTAATCATCATCTTCTTTTTGGTATGTGGAATCATATTCGTCAGAGGTATCTATTTCTGTGATAAATGAGTTTGAAGCCACTGTTGGACAGACTCATTTACTTTGATGACAACGGGTGTTCTGCAGGCCATAAATCTTTATTTCCGTAGGATCTCCTGCTTCATATATCTTTTTTAGCTTGTGTTGAGAACCCTTCCTTTTTGGAGTGTATTCATCATACTCAACTCGGTATGCCTCATCTAGGCATTCTTGACAGTTGCAGACGTCACAACAACAATGTTTTACTGACTGTGAAGGTTGAACTGGCTCAACCATGTGGACTGTAGGAAAGATGTTGGGTTTTTTCTGGGAAGAGAATTTGACTTCTACAAGTCCGTTTTCATGTCAGATGAAGTTTGGGGCCGTGGTAGTTTGTACTGGTGCTTGGTGGATCTGCTCGTAGTTAGTTATCCATTTTTCTTGGAGTAGCTTGAGTAACTCCTCTTTGGACGACTGTCTGGGGATGTAGTGTAGCATCCAAGTTCCAAAATATCCAATTATTTGTTTAGAATAATTGATTATTTATTGAGTTATAGTGGGTTTATAATTTAGTGGGAGTTTGTAGATCCAAATGGGTTCTTAGACGGGCCAAGCAGGCCCAACTTGAGTTTAGCATTTATAAAATAAGAGATTTGATCCATTTTCCATATCATCTAAGTCTAGAACTCTCACCCACACTTAAGGTGTGATTTACACACATTTAAGGTTAAACCTTCAAACCGTGAAGATCCATGTTAGATTCTTGAAGACTAAGTGTTAATCATCAAATGTATGCTTCTAATTTCAAGTTTATTTCAAGTAGAAGTGTATAAATTAGAAGCTAGATTCTGTTTTTGGAAGATTATAAAGGATAATGTTGATTATTGTGTGAATCGGAAGCTATTTTGGGTAGGTAAGTAACATGCAGTGAGTTTTATGGCCAAATTTTGGGTTTAAGTATGGTAAAAACAGGGGTTTAACAGAGGATTTTTTTTCAAGAAGTTTAAATAGGATAATCAATATCTAAAGTGTATAATTTAAGGTTGATATATGGTTGGTTTTGATTCTGAAATGTTTACTCCAGGGGCTGTTTTTAAGGCTAATTAGAACCTTTGAAGGTTTATCGCTATTGTTGGTTGGATTGGAGGTTACCGCGTTTGGTCGTTTATAAGAAAGCACTGTGAGTTTATATCAAACTTATACTTATGTATAGTATAAATATATGAACTTTTGTTGAAAAGTTGCTGAATTTCTTGCATGTGTTATTTTGTAAGATAAATTTCTCCCAAACTGTGTTTTGGTACCGCTTAATCCTATTAAATTTATGTTTAAGTCCCGGATCCGAGACTGTTTCATTGGTTTTTAGTTGAACCATGATCTATGGGTATTACTTTGTGTGATGCGCCGTAGCATGGTGTATGTCCACGTATCCTAGGGAGAAGGAGGTTGGGTGTGGCATACTGGTTGTATTCAYGTATCCCGAATGATAAGGAGTCGGGTGTGAATACTTGCACGGCCCTTGTAGATGAAGGGGGGGGGGGGTATGGTGCACATAAAAACTCTATTTTGAAAATGATACCTTTGGTGTTGAACACCCTTTTTGGGCTGAAATTGATCTTACTTATCTTAAAAAGTCTTTATAAGCGTTGTATGTTAAGATTGGAAATTCAAAGTTTTTATGCTGTGATTAATGGCCAAGTTTGGAATTTTGAACCCTTTGAGACCATCGATCCTCTGGTTGCATTGTGCTATGAACCCTTTGAGACCATCGATCCTTTGGTTGCATTGTGCTTTGAATCCTTTGAAACCATTGACCCTCTGGTTGTATTGATCCATCGATCCTTTGGTTGTATTGAGACCATTGACCCTCTGGTTGTATTGTACTTTGAATCCTTTGAAACCATTGATCCTCTGGTTGTATTGATACATCGATCCTCTGGTTGTATTGAGACCATCGACCCTCTGGTTGTATTGAGACCAT
>NW_020200591.1:196651-211824 GCF_001531365.2 Cynara cardunculus var. scolymus
TGGTTGTATTGAGACCATTGACCCTCTGGTTGTATTGATCCATCGATCCTCTGGTTGTATTGATTCATCGATCCTCTGGTTGTATTGATCCATCGATCCTCTGGTTGTATTGATCCATCGATCCTCTGGTTGTATTGATCCATCGATCCTCTGTTTGTATTGATTCATCGACCCTCTGTTATTCATCGGCCCTCTGGTTGTATAGACCAGCGGCCCTCTGGTTGTACAGTGTTTTGGACAATTTTATTAGATTATTTTTCGATCAAATTCTTAATTAAACGACTTATTTGTTCTGCTTCGTTTTTGATTTGCTTTGTATTTATTATATATATAAATATAAGCTTTGGTATAATCTCACTAAGCCTTGTGGCTTAATCTTTTAGAATGAACTTTCTTTTCAGGAAAGTCGATAGCTGCCCAGGTAAAGGACTAGACGGTCTAGATCTGCTGTACGAGTATCGTTTGAGTTGGATCTAGGTATACAATACTTTTGAGTAGACATATTTGTATTTTATGGATCCGACTTATAGTACTGAGAATCGTATATTGCAGACTATGTTATTTTGTCTTTTGGTGGAAATTTATAACATATATCCCGTATTTGCTTGGAGATTGTTTTATGGAAAATTTATTTGGATAAATAGTTTCTTTTATTCAAAGAGCGTAACTGATGTTACATGTAGGTACATGTGGGTGTTGCACTTGAGTTGACATCTATGAAGAGCGCGTCTCCAACATGTTCTTAATCTGGCACCATGATGTCTAGAGAATGGTTTTGTACTCGGTACACCATCTGGTAATGAGATGTTGCCTGGAAGGTGTTTACTTGGGGAGTACCACCAATCTGGATTTGGGCCTTAGGTGTCGTATGTAAAGAAGAATCACTGAGCGGCATGTTGAAGTTTGGATAGAAAGTGATAAAGATGGTTCCAGCATTTAGAGTAGTTTGGATTGTTCCTATGCAAGCATGCTGGTATTGTACAAACCTTGTGTCTACTAGGCAATACGTGAAAATCCAGGGAGGCCTTTCCTACCATGGAAGGTAAGGGCCAGTCAGATAGCTCCAAAATGGATATGTGTATATCCTTGAGCCAATGTAGTGTCTAGGAAGGTCTGTTGGAAGGGACAATGTTACTAAGTGCTCTCATGTGGTAGCTAGGAGTTGGTGGGAGTCAAATTTAGAAGTTTGGACAAACTCCTTAACTTGCTCGTGAGAGGTGGATCCTAAATTTTTTTTGACTATTTGAAAAAGAAATATTAGGCTTAGAAAATACATTATAGGGATTAACTAAAGGCATACTAGTGATAGGTATTCTAGATCATCTCGGACATAAGAAATTTCATATAATTGGTCTATTTTATAGGCAGAAGACTGTCTAAACAAGAAGAAGAACATGATAAGCTATGGTCTGGATTCATGACTTGGTTTAGCACTACTTATTCTATATATCTTGTTGTTGAGACTGGCTGCGACTTCCCTTTACGTCGACTTACGAACTCTACTAACAAGGAAGATGGAAACAAGAAAGTGCAAATCAGCAGAATCTCTGGCTTATATCTTCAATTTCCTCTATAGGATGGTTTTCTGATGTGAGAGATCCGTGCGTAGACGGCAGTCACAGAGCATACTAATCCAATCATATAGAAATATGAAGACGGGTAAAGATTAACAAAGGGTGATGGCTCTGGCACCAATAAGTGAAAATGAAAGTACAGTGATATAATAAGGAAATTTATAAAAGTGTATTGTTATTTCATGTATTTAACCATAATATCATTCATATTGTAAATCTTTAAAATGGAAAAGCTTTTAAATGAATATAATTTTTTTCTAAGATTTTGACTTTTGATTCTCTAGTTTATAGATTGCTGTTATCTTTTATACTCCATCGTACAATTGATTTCATCCCCTAGGCTTCTCTACAATTGATTCCATCCTGACTGTCGCAGACCCGTTGACTCTATTGCGGATCCGATTTTTTTTAACGGTAATACCATTTGACTATAAGAAACAAATATAGAGAACAAATTTCAAACGATAGCACTATTTGACTAAAAGAAACAAATATAGATAAATTTTTTCAAACGATGGTACCATTTGACTAAGAAAATGACACTAACGGGCTTCGGACTCGGGTCTGTGATAGAATAAAAGTCTTGCAAACCAACTCTACCAAAGAAAACTTGCTCTCATTGTAGTTTCAAAATACAATACGATGGCACACAATAATTAATACGTTTGCACCTTTCACGAACCTAACTTTTTTTTACCCTTAGACAGAGGAATAATATTGTGGCTCCATGCTAGGTCCGACCCTGTCACCGACATCAATCTGTTTTTGTCCCATCTTAAACCCCTCTCTAACCGTAACCTCGTCTCCATTTTCATCAACTGTTAAGGAGATGAAAAGGGGAAACGAGATGGAGGTTGTGTTATAGATTTCTCCATTTTAAATTCCTCATAGAGATGCACAACTTTTTCACTTTATGTATCGGGAGGAAACGACAAGCCGAGGAGGACATGAGATGAGTGGTAATCGTGATATTAATAAGAGTTCCTAGATACAACAAATTATGGATCTGTTTATTAGCAGCTTAACGAGCCTAATAAAACACACAACTTATCTGATCAACTTTACATGACCGTTTGGTAGTGGCTTAATGATATATAAAGTGACTTATTTAGTAAAATTATCGGACGACTTTAAGTAGAAAACCATGTTCTCCCTCTCACAATCCATGAGAAAACTCTCCCAAATAAAACTTTTCCAATCTATACGGACATATTAATCCACAAAGATAGCTTTATCCATACAAGAAGTAATGAAAGCATCCTTGTATTCTATGGATGTTATGTTATATTTTGTGGAGCTGATTAAGATCTGAATGTATATCTTCATCAGTTTTATTGATTTTTAATTCTCGATTTACAATAAAATTTTGAATCCACATGTATCATATGAGCAAAAACTGAAATAACTCAAACCTCTCGAATGCGAAAACAGGGGAAGAAGCATCGGAACAGATGTGCACCGATATTAAACACGCAACCAACGCTACCTGCAGATCTCTCTGTTCTTCTGGATTGCAACACAGGCACTGTGTAAACTGGATTTGGAACCATATACTGCTGATAAGAACAATCATCACCAGATGCAGGTTCAGGTGGAGCCTTTGATCTCGGCTCATCTTCTTCTGGATCAAATCGAGCGTGATATGAAATTGGCAATCCTGATAATGATGAAAATTTCACATCCGATGCCAAGAGATGCTGATTGTAGGTCTGCTCCTCGTAATCTAGCCAGGAAGGTAACGGCGGAGCTGAAGGCTGAACCGTGTGGCTGCCGTCGTGCTGGTGGTGGTGGCAGCAGCAGCATGGTGGTGGAGGAAGAGAATGGCGGTGGTTTTTGTTAGTTTTCTTCTTCTTTTTGGACCAGAATTTGAGGGTTTTTAGGGTTTTCATGACTTTCATGGCGGAATTGAATGGGGATTGATTTCTGGAGAGGTAAAAGTGGGGAGTGATTGATTGAATTTTGTCCGTTAAAGCCGAGGGACGAATTGATTATAAATTCAAAAGTTGGATGGCCTTTTTTTGTTCTGGTCAAATGGCCGTTGCTAATGGGAGCCATCTTCCAAAATAATTTGTTTGTCAAATAATAAAATTAAATAAGAAAAAAAATACTATTTATGTATTTATATTTATATCAATTATATTATTTTTGGTTAAATTTTAATGAAATAAGGTCAAATTAATACTGATATACAAGACTCGGACTTTTCAAGTCTATATCTAGTGAGCAAATAAAAGGCTCGAGGGTTGCGTTTGATTCGTAAACTGAAATTTGATGGAATTGGAATTTATCAAAGAAATTTGATTTTGACGGAATTGAAATTGAATTTGATGGAATTTAACCAGCATTTTGGTTGCTTTTGGTTAGATGGAATTTGAATGAAATTCTTAAAGGAATTGAAATCTTTTTGCGGACAAAATTCAATTTTGGAATTGTAAATGAATATCAATAAATGACCTTTTATAATTTTTTTGTCATTTTTCTTTAAAATTAAAATCACCATTCAATATGTTAATTATTTAAATTACCATTCATTAAATAAAAAAAATTATTTATTACATAAAATTGTGGAAACTAAATAAT
Organism: Cynara cardunculus var. scolymus; assembly: GCF_001531365.2. Lineage (NCBI taxonomy): Eukaryota > Viridiplantae > Streptophyta > Magnoliopsida > Asterales > Asteraceae > Cynara > Cynara cardunculus. The sequence continues at coordinate 200,806 of NW_020200591.1, forward strand.
CATAAACCAAATTAAGGGGGTGTTCGAGATCGCTTATAAAAAACAACTCATTGACTTATTCTGGTGTGACACCGGTAATAAACACTTTTGAGTGTTTGGATAAACAACTTATACCGGTGCCAAACCGGTAATAAGAAGTTTTTGAAAAAGTTAAATTCTTCTGACTTATAATAAGTTGATAAGTGTTTTTTTTTATATAGAAAAACATAAGTTGTTTCAAATAAGCAATCTCAAACACCCCTTAAATTACTAACATCCGATAAAATATGAAACTGTTCACTACATACCTTGTATTACTAACATTTGAAACTGTTATCTACAAATTACTAAGATCCTCATCTGAAACTATTAACTACATATCTTACTTCCAAAACTCAAATTGAAGTTTTCAAATTATAACCAAAATCATACTTCCAACACAAACCTCACCCACTCCTCTCGCTCCCTTTCTTCCAAACTCCAAAAAATTAACATGTTTTCAGGCTCACTTGTTATCTTCTTGATTGTTATGAATCTTTCCCCTCTAGAAAGTGATTGCATTTTTACATGTTCAAAATTCACCATGGAAGTCTTGTTTTGTATATCCATTTCCATATCTACCATATTCTTCGATGCATTTTCGAATTTCTCCCCAAGTAAAGGAGTTGCACTATCCATTCCGTCAATTAGAGTCTCAACTCGGGTTTTCCTCTTCTTACTACCTCGACTTGAACCTTTTTCACTTCACATATCTGTAGCATTATGTACACTATGACTACTTTCGGTGTCCTCTGATTGTTGTTCTTCTAGATTCACTTGTTCCTCCATCTCAACAACATCCTTAACTCTACTTCCTTGAGTTCTATCTTTTTCAAAAACAATAGACAGGTCTTCAAAATGTGGAAATGTCCTGTTTTTCCATTTTGCCTCCTCTTTGTGTCTATTTCATGCCATAAAAATTAATTAGCATGATATCCAATAATAACTACAAATATAGTATGAAAAATAAAATGGGTACCTTCATGTAAGACTCCCAAACTGGTGCTTCGACAATTACACATTGTTTTGAACTATCATAATCAAACCCACTCGTATTTGTCCCATTCACCATGTCATGGACAACTTTCCAGTCCTTTTTCATTGTTGTAATTCTTGACTCAATGTGCGTTTTATCCAATATACCATAATCAGGAACTGATTCTTTTAACACTTGTTCGAGATACTATAAATATCCACATTTGAAGTCGTTATCGCCTTTAAATCCTCCGGTATTAACCATGTTAACCAAAGCCTCCACAAGTTTGGCATCTTCAATAGTTGTCCAATTTCGATAGTTTCTATTACGAATTCGATCCGCCATACCTATTGTTAAACGAATTAAATAATAAATAAGTAACATGTAAAGATAAACATGCAAATAATAAAAATCAATTTGTAGCATTACAAATCATAATGGCATGCAACATAGGTATCAAGTTCATTAAAAACCATAAAGATAAACTTCTAGCATTACAAATCATAAAGGTCAATGCATAGCATTCCAAGCCTCAAACATATGTTGTGCCAATTTATTTCTAAATGCAGTCCACTCAGGAGATGTCCCAATAAACTGACTATCTAAGTCTTGGTCTCCATCGTCTTCGGTTGTTTCGCCCAACCCATCATTCTCAAATGGATCATTTGACATTTCTCGCCTGATATGATTATGAAGTAGACAACGTGCCACTATGATCTTGTTTTTCAGTTCAGCGTGATAGTACGAGTTATCTTAAAAAATTCCCCACCTTGCCTTTAAAATGCCAAAACATCGTTCTATGACATTTCTTGCAAAGGAATGTCTCACATTAAAATTTTCTTTTGGCATGGTTGGTTGGTATCCATCCCGCCAATCATTTAAGTGATATCTTTGACCTTTATATGTGGCGAGGAAACCCTCACTACCAGGTAATAGTATGGGCTCGATACCTTTAACCCATGTGGCTTAAGAAGAGCGTCTCGAAGTATTCTACCATCGGCTACTGATCCCTCCCATCCGTATAACACATAAATAAATTGCATATCTTGTGAACGGACCTCTAACACGTTTGTGGCAATTTCATTCTTTCTTGTTCTATATCGAGCCTTGTCTTCGAGTGGCACTAAGCATCTTATGTATGTTCCATCTAAAGCTCCTAGACAATTCTAAAATCAAGAAAATAAAATTGGTCATTACACACTTGAGTTACTTACATGTGAATACCAAATAAATTAGAAATTTCATATACCTTGGACCACTTCCATCTTCCATTGGTAGAATCCTCTTGAACGGGGTTGGGTTTTTAAGCAAATGTGAATGCAATCTTATCACGAAGCTGCAAACTCGAGTAAATAGTCTACTGATTGTTCCTCCTGAAAGATGAAAACGACATGTGATGACTCAAATTGTTCATCAAAATCCATATGCCTACTTGCTTGTAATCCTCCTAACATTTCCAACAAATCATATAACTTTTTGAAAGACCTTCTATTCATCCTAAGTTGTGTTATGCACATATTGTCACTCTCATAAGCATACCTATGCAATAATGAGGCTCGATCCATATCTGACGAAGAGTATCGGATACGAGGTTTATCCTTTTCGTAGTTGGCCATTAAAGTTTAAATTGTAATGAAAACCCAAGCAATAATGGTCATAGCTTCGTGCAAAAATCTCATAAGCTTGCGTCTACGTGTTGTGAAACTAAATCGGGCCATTTCTTGATCAAAGACATATAAGTGGTTTTATTTCCAATTCTTTGAACTTCTCTTTGGCATTTCAGATGGACTTTTGCTAATACTAACACTAATACATGATGAACCTAACCTAGAATGGGAAAAGAAATAACAACTCTATATTCAAACAGCCTAATGTTTATATGGAGTAATTGAAATTAATGACTGTGTAGGTACTCAGAACAGGGTAAAGGCTAAGATCACCAGCAGTTGATACATCACCATATGTCTATGTGTCTGCATTTACAACCAGATCATTTTGAGATTCAGTGGACAGTCTATCACCATAAACTTGCAGGATGTCCTAATTAATGATGCTCAAGTCGAGGTATTCATTGTAGAACCGCACTACCACTAAGCAAAGCATATGGTTCATCAGCTTAAAGGTGTTATTAGTTGACCCCATCGTCTACTAAGGGCTAAGAAACATTTAGCAATAAGTTGTTGCCAAATAGACCTTGTTTTCTGAAGATTTAATTGCACTCATATCATCAGACCTAGGGATAGTTAAACAAATCACAAAAGCAAGCAATCCAACAATAGCATATAGTTAGTTAAACATGGATCCTTTTGTGAGCAGTAATAATTTCGTACAAGCCTAGAACAAGAACATGATATATTAAGGGGGAAAAACAGCATAATCAAACCAAAGATGGGAAAGCCATAGATGGAGAAAGTACGAACAGAGCGAGATGGAGAGAGCATACCAAATCAAGCAGATTGAACGGGATCGAGCATAGGAGATCGACATAGCTGCAAATCGAGATATAACGTCGAATGAATTTGGATTAAGGCTAAGGTATTTGTCGGAAAAGGAATTTGAAATACATGGTATATCCGGTGGAATTGTAAGTCGGTAAATTCATTGCATCACTTTCATTGTCTCAACCAAACATGGCATTTGGAATTTGATAAAAGAATTTAGTTATTCCAATTTCTTCCAATTCCAATGGTATTTGGAATTTGATAAAAGGATTTGGTCATTTCAATTCCTTCCGAAATCAAACAGCGGGTCGGGATTGACCGACTTTTGGGTTGAAAAAGAGCCCAATCGAGGTTTATTATGAAGAGGTTTTTCAAACTTAACCCGGCTTTTTTAGGTTGGGCTTAGACTCTGTTTTGCCCCCAAAATTTTGGCCTTATCGAGTTTTGAGGTCCGAACTTTTTCGAATTGGATCGGGCCTAAACTGAGCTACAAGCTTAAGCTTTTTTTACACATCTAGACATGAGTTGTTGAAAAATTGTAACATATATTATGTATGATTAATTCTACTTTTGGTCTTTGTGGTTTCATCGAAAATTTGAAAAATCATCTTTGTACTTCAATAAGTACAAAAATAGTCCTTTTAGGGTATCCTTTTAACTTTGGGTGTATATATGTAAATGCAATTAATTTGATACTTTAAATAAAATTTCAAATAATCCAATAATCAATCAACATAAAAAAAATGATCTAGTTCATAAGAGATGGTTTAAATAGCTAGTATCCAGTGTATCGCACATGTATCAATGTTTATTTTCAACTTGTTCCTTTTCTTGTAGGAGCAGTTAGTGCATTTCTTCTCTGATTATCTATTATCACCTGGAGCAATAGTTGTATATATGTTCTAAGTATTGAAAAATCTTTCTTGACTCATACATACCATGACCCCGACCCTCTTTGGGTTTCGTCCACATGGTACATAAATGTGACATGTGTGAAATTGTTTTCCACCTCTAGTGCTTTCATTATTGATCTCGGGAATTTTCTTTGTTCTGACATGTCTAGTGTTTTTTCTGAAAGAACCTCTTATCTTTTTGAACCACTTGCAGTAGGTCGATGAGTTTGTCTAAAAGTTATATTCCAACTTTTACTGGTTCATTAGTATGATTGCTGATAAATAAAAGATGGAAATGATGTTATAAATTATGTCATCTTATGTGAGTTCCTTGCCATGGAGATTGAAACGTATTTTGAGATACAACATGTCTTTGTGAAATTATTTACCTTTTTGTAATCGAGTAAGTAAGTTTCATTCCATTATACGATTAGTTCAGAAAGTACATGTCATGAATACTCACAACAATAAAATTTAAATATATATTAATCAGAATAAATAAATAACATTCACATTTCATAGCAATAATTTTAATTGATATTTGATAATGAACAATGATTAACAATTATAATTATTTTATGTTTAATCAAATATGCTAATCTATATATATATATATATATATATATATAAAAGAAAGAATCATGATGAGATGCTTTAATGAGAATCAAATATTTATTAATATAAAGTAATATTAATATAATATTCTATTTAATATATAAATAAACAACTAATAAATAGATAATTTAAAGGAATAAATAAATAACATTCACATATAAAAGAATCAAGTGAAGAATAATCAAGATTTTAAAATGGATGGATCTCATTTTCCATTAGCTTCTTTTTTTAATTTTTTTCCCGTGATTCACTCAAAAACAAATTATTTTTTAGATTAATAAGTGAATTAAAAAAATAATTAAGTTTTTTATGTGAAACGTTAGATATGCAACAATATTATTTTAACGGTTCGGGGTATTAAAATTAATTAGGGTATAAAATGTAAAAGAAACGAAAACATACGTGATTTAGTTGATAGGACTTTAGAGTTTGATAATATTCTTAGATCGTACGTGTTAATAGCGTGTTATAGGTCAAACGAAACAGGACAATAGTAGAATAGAGAGAAGGGATCTTGTAATTCTCATTAATCTTAAGTCCTTTATATAAGGATAACTTACAAGCGGATAACTATGAGATATTTCAATTTTAATGTAACTCTGATGTATCTATCTCTATATTTATCCTCATATCCTTTAAACGATGACACACTTATCATACAACAATATTTACATTTTTCTAAGGGCCTGTTTACCAACAATAGTTGGTAAACGCTGTCTAGAACAAGAGATCTGATAGAATAAGTGTCTCTATCTAGAATAAGTGTTGGAAAACGGTTGTATACCAAGTATTTTGGATTTGCTGCTGAGTGGCAAAAAATTACCATTATAACCCTATATATGATAAAGTGTTAAAAGCAATACAACTGTTTAGTAAATATTATCTATGAATAATTGTTGAATGACAAAAAAATACAAATTTCTTAATTGAAATATATTTAGACAAGAAAATAAATTAAACTTCAACTTAAAATTTTGTGTACAAATCTTAATTTGAAACATTGACAATAACTGATTAGCAATCTGATCATGTAAATTAGTCATATATTCATTTTTTTGAGAACTCCACTTTGTTTCATCGACTTCTATTCCATTGCTTCCTTCATGTTGTTCTATAGTAGGGGTAAACATGGTGTTCTCATCGTATTCCAAAATCAACTAATCTTGGATGTTGCATTTCCTTATAGAATTATGAATCGCGAAACAAACAATCACCATATTTTTCTGTATTGGAAAAGGATGCGGAGCCATTTGCTTCAGGATTGAAAATCTTGCTTTCTAGACACCGTATGCACGTTCGATAACATTTTTAAGTTGTACGTGAGCATGATTGAACATTTCTTCTTTACTTAATGCACGTCGACGTCGAAAATCTGCTAACCAATACCTCGTATTGTGATATGGAGTCATAAATCCCTGAGTGCAAGTATATGCGGCATCACAAAGATAATATTTATCTGCAATTATATCGACACCTTAAGAAATATAGAAAAATAATAACATTATATTGTTAAGAAAAATGATACTTACTTGATAAAGGAAACGAAAATCCCCAAGTTGGGTTAAATGCAACTTCTCTCGACACTCTTGACTGATGTGCAATGTCTTCCCATACAGCCCAAATAAACATGAATATCATATTAAAATTGCAAATTGCTAAATGTTTAATTAGCATTCCCCTCTTCCTCTTCCTCTTCCTTTTCCTCTTCCTCTTCCTCTTCCTCTACCTCTACCTCTATACCTTGCTTGTTGATCACGAGGCACAACTGCATGTATCAGGATTCTATCCAATGCACCTATAGCCCTGTGAATTTGACCCGCCTCTCATATCTCTCTTTATTCAAGCATAACCACATTTTCCTATAGTTAGTGCTTTGGCTGAATAGGTAAAGCGTTATGTCACACAATGTAGTTTGCTCCCACCTAAGTGTTTCCAACTTATCCATGCAAAGATCCATCTCATCGTCCCCCAGTTTGTTCAAGATCTCTTTATCATGTTTCATAATCTTTGCTAAATCATTATCATTTACCGAATGTTTTTTTCCTCTTTGTTTCCTCCTTTGAGGTTGGGGACGAAAAAGAATGTCTTCTTCCAAAGGAAGTGGTTCTTGTGTTAAATCATAGTAGTCTTGTGTATCATAACCTTCAACAAATTCATCAGTCACACTAGAAGGGTTTGGAACGGTAGCAGTTGGTCCCCAAGTTCCAACCCTGGTGGAAGCAACACCATCAAGCAGTTGAAGACAAAGTTCATGAAAGGGAAGAGGTGCAGTCTGCAACTTCTCAACAAATTTGTTTTGTTGTTTATAAAAAAACTTATAAGTATATATAAGAAGAATTTAAGAATACTCAAAATAGAAAAAGATGAAATGCACCTTCATTTCCATCTACCATTCCTCTTCTGACAGATTAAACATGTTTGTTGATACATCATAAACGTTACCCATTTTGTTTCTTAACTTTGCCCAAGCTCCATATTTTCCTTTGAGGTAATCATATTGGTTTTTCATTTGACGTTGTTCAACAATAAATTTATGATTCTTTTGTAGCGTTTCCGCTACATTCTTTCAAGAAACCGCCTTAAGGCTACCTCCTTCTTGTCCATTTACGGAGACCTCATGCAAACAAGATTCAATAAATGTTTTCTCCACGTTTTCTTTTATCCAATTAACTCTAGGTTTTTTTGATTGTGAAGAGTCACCAAAGTTTGCCATATCTAGAAAGATTAAGCAACAAATCATGAATTTTACACACTAGCAAGATATGATTATTGCCTCGTAAAAGTTTATTTAGGTAACTATAATCAATCTCTTAGTACATCAGGCCATAAGGGTACAACTTAAAAAGATCACATCCCAAATATACTAGCAATCTTTACTGGTAAAGATTCGGAACTTAATCCGATGAAAAATATCTACCATTCTTTTATAACTAATTTTAATATGTAATTTCTGTGGAAAATTCATAGAGAAAACTTAGATGAAAATTTCTAACAAAGTAAAATGACAAGGATATGTCTAGGAACAACCTCGTCTACAATTTGATGGGGAGAACTATTAATTTATTTTGTCAAATAATTAAATTGGTAAAAGAACAAGTGGCCATAAAAGAAGTGGTCATGTAAGTTCAAGAACCTTACACACGTCATAGATTTTATGTATTCATAAAACAAGTGGGAAATTGGCATATTGTTACCCTTTATACCTCCCCATGGTTCTGTTTAAGCCTTTTTTACCAAAGTTAAATGCCAACTAACTTGGGTAAACAAGTAGCGATATCATTTGAAAGATTCATGTGAACCATATCAGTTATCTACTTATATCTTCCAAATATAAACAAGGTGACCAATCTGTTGAAAAATCAAGCTTCACGTTTATTTTGAGTCAAGAAACTCATCTACATATAGACAATTTGAGAGAGTATTAGATGCTCAGTTAACATTAACCTATAGCTCAAGGCAAAATTTGTACTAAATAAGTACCGTTGGTCCACAGGAGATTAGGTATCATATACCAGAACGTATAGATGACATAATAAATACAAGAAAAACACAATTGTACTCACACACGTTCTGCAGGACAAGCTCCTTTAGAGAGGGTTGATAATAAACTAATAAGTTCCATAGTCCTAAAAAGGAATTCATTTTTTAAGTGATAAAACACACATCAAATTCACCTTCTAAGTTAGGGGGCATATCATGATTAAAGCCTACAACAATAGACCACAATTTTGATGTAAACATATACGGCAAACAAATAGCCTAACGTGGAAATAACTATTCTGCAAAAGCTAAATGGTCATACCTTCAAAATGCATACACCCTTTTCAGGAAAAAAATACAAACACAAAGCCATTATCAATCATGCAAGGGTCAACTTCATACAATATGATAAGCAGTCAACAACAATTAGAGGTTGTTATCTGCTAACTTATAGCTAAAACACACATTCAAGATACATAATAGACTACTAGTAATTGTTTATGCTAACCAATAAAAAACATCGCATTCACAGTGTTGGCCCATAGTTTATGTATGCTCATGGATAGACTACTCAAGAACTTTCCTACTTGGATAGAGAGTTCATGTGAGTAATCGTCCATAAACACCTACCACTAACAAGTTCAAAAGGGAATTTAGAAGTAAGATAACATAATATATTAAGAGAGCATAAAGTTTCGAAATCAATGGATACAAAATAAAAATAGGCCCTTGTATTCCATAAAAAGGTCATCTGAAGAAAAGAATCATAACAAAACGAGTTGAAAGAAGCCCTAGATAAATAAAAAATTGTATCAACAAATACAAAATACTCATCTATCGAATACCTAAATCAAAATCAATGAACCAGATAATTGAAATCGTTGTTTCATACCTGAAATTGCAAGTGCAGCAGCGAAAGACGATGAAAATCGTTTGGGTGGGAGGCGAGAACTATATAGATGAGGTTGATTATTGTATACAGAGAACGATGTTTAGGTTCTCGAATGGATGAGTTGATGTTGTGGAGAAGACGGTAGAAATAAGGAAGAAGGGGATAAAATCAGGAAAAAAAAATCAAGGGCGTGATACTCTAACTGGATAAGCGTGGGTGTTGTTGCTGACTATGGATGGGCTGATAATTAGAATGGTCAGAGATGCTTATTAATTAAGTGGATAAGTAAACAACCCTAGGGATGGGAATGGATCCCGTCCCGTCGGGCAACCCGATCCACCCACCCCGGTCGGGGATGGGGATTCCCCGAAAAACCGGGTCCCGGGGACGGGGATCCCCGCTTGGCTCAAGCAGGGGATGGATCCGGGGACGGGTATAGCACTCCCCGCCCCGCCCCGTACCCGTTTTATATATGTGTGTAATGTAATTTAAAATTAACTGTTTAATGTTTAACCATTTTGGGCTTTGGGCTTTGGCCTTTTATGTGAATTAGAGTCTAATCGACGACGACTCTCGTAGAATCGTACGAAGTTCCTCTCCCTCCGGCCTCCCTACCCTAATCGGCGACGGCGACTTCCTTTTTCCAGCTCTCCCTCTCCGGCTCCCTCAGTCCCTACTCCGGTACTCCCTTCGCCTCCCTCATTCGGATGTTTGACTTCGAGTCTTCGACAGTGAACAGTTCACTAAATCACTCGGCCAAAATCAATTCTTAATTCCTTATCAAAGGTTCATTGCTGACTTTCTGTTCATTGGAGTCTTCGAAACTCGAAAGGTATGTCTTCTTCACTTCTTGGTTCAGATTCATACAGCCTAACTTAGTAATTTATACATCCCCATAATCAGTCCTTATCAAAGGTTTTAGGCTTTTAGTAGTGAAATCATTCTTTATCAGATTCATACAGGCTAACATATAAGATGATTTCTTGAAGTATTCAAGATTGATTATCTGATTTCATGTATAAGCTATTAAGCTGTTGACAATAAGTTGTTGAAGATTATTGAGATTCTATCATTCTGATGTATCTTTCCCTTAACTTTATAGAGTAAGAAACTAAAGATTATTGAGATTATTCAGATTCTCATGTATCTTTGTTGAAGATTATTTATGCGGTTCACTTGGTTTAAGAGGTCTTAGTTTGAAATTTTTTAATTGTATAGCATGTCGAATTTCCCGCTTGCCGTTGTGAATTAATTTTAGATGCTTTTAGGTTTGTACTTTGTAAGTTTATTATATATTCTCATTAATGGTTTTTCCATTCACATTATCACATACAATCTTTTTAATTTTAGATGGAACCTTCGAAAAATGAGAACATACTTAGTGATGAGATGGAAGGAAACAAGGAACAAGAAACAACTGGTGATGATATTTACGAATCTGTAAGCATGCCTATAGGGACTAACACTAACACAAGCAACGAACAACCACAAAAAAGGTTAAAGTCGGTTGTTTGGAATTTTTGAGCAAGTGTATGTTGATGGTGTTAGACGATTTGCAAGGTGTAATTATTGCAATAAACAACTAACGGGTGGAGCTAACGACGGAACCACACGTTTGAAGGACCATTTAAGAATTGCCCAAGGAGAGTTGCAAAGGATATTTGTTGGTCCCAAAAGGGTCTACAAGATAAGAAACAGTTTGTA